>NC_091758.1:11682700-11895200 GCF_043380555.1 Nothobranchius furzeri | reverse complement strand
CTAATGATGCAGCCACGCGTTTAGGATCGTGTCTCTGACAAAGTCAGCAGAGGACATTTTGGGCCACGACTCTCAAATAGTTACAAATGAAGGTTGGAGCATCCATGTAGATTTTAACTGCTTCTGAAATACCTTCACCTGACCCCAATCAAGACCTCATGAAGGTTCAAGGTAACACACACACACACACACACACACACACACACACACACACACACACACACACACACACACACACACACACACACACACACACACACACACACACACACACACACACACACACACACAGGCAGACGGAACAACATCCTGATCCTTGACTGAGACATTAGACTGTTTTGTGATTATTTCACAGTAGAATTCTTACATGGTGCTCCTTTAAAATTTACTTTAACTAATTTTGTACACAGTAATCAATGAATGTATGATAGAACCTCTATTGTCATTGTCATAGGGCAGCTGTAGCTCAGGAGGTAGAGCAGGTTGTCCAGTAATCGGAAGGTCTCCGGTTCCATCCCAGCTCCCGCCAGAGAATGCTGCTGTTGTGTCCTTGGGCAAGACACTTAACCTACCTTGCCTGCTGGTGGTGGTCGGAGGGACCGGTGGCGCCAATCTTCCTTCTGTCAGTGCATCCCGGGGCAGCTGTGGCTACATTGTAGCTCATTATCACCAGGGTGTGAGCGTGTGTGTGAATGGGTGATAGACTGATTCAATTCCATTCAGTTTATTTATGTGGCGCCAAATCACCACAAGTCATCTCAAAGCACCCCACAAAGAAAACAGTCCAATACAGTTCAGTTAAACGTTTTCTATATAAGGAACCCAGCAGAGTCTTTACAGCAATCCTCATACTAAGCAAGCATGCGGCGACAGTGGAGAGGAAAACTCCCTTTTAACGGGAAGAAACCTTCTGAGCAGGGGTCACCAACCATTGTGAATCTGAGAGCTACTTCATGGATACTGAGCTCAAGAAGGGCTGCCAAGTTGATACAATAGTGACCTTTGAACTAGAATAGATCAGAGGTAAACCAAAGTTCAGGTATAATCAACATATTTTAATATTTTTTAAAGAATTTGTTTTTTAATCTATACTAATGCATTTGTGATTTAAAAAGTCAGGAACAGATTTTTTTTGCTATTTGGAGGAAGGGCCTGTGGGCCCCTTAAATGGTTCCTGAAGCACCATGGTGCCCGTGGGCACAAGGCTGGTGACCTCTGCACACACACACACACACACACACACACACACACACACACACACACACACACACACACACACACACACACACACACACACACACACACACACACACACACACACACACACACACACACACACGCACACATTTGATAGGCCCTATCAAATAAAAATGTTTTAAGCCTAGTCTTAAAAGTAGACAAGGTGTCTGCCTCACAGACTAAAGCTGGGAGTTGGTTCCACAAAAGAGGAGCCTGATAACTAAAAGATCTGCCTCCCATCCTAATTTTAGATATTCTGGGATTCACCAGTAGACCTGCAGCCTGAGAGCGAAGTGCTCGGTTAGGAACGTATGGAACAATCAGATCACTGATGTATGATGGAGCTTGATTATTAAGAGCTTTATATGTGAGAAGAAGGATCTTAAAATCTATTCTGAATTTAACAGGTAGCCAATGTAGGGAAGCTAAGACAGGAGAGATATGATCTCTCTTTTTAATTCTCATCAGAATGTGTCTTAAAGTAACAGAAGCACTCTAAAATCTCAGATAATTTTCTAAACTGTTCTGTCGGTTTATTAACCGTTTCTGAGACGAGTGACTGTCTGAACGTCGCATGTGTTTCTATCATTAAGCAGCGAGGTGTGTTGAAGCGGTCATCAGCTGATCGGGAGCTAAAGAGGAGGATGTTTAAGAGCATCAGGGGCAGCGAGGAACGAGAAAATTGTGATCAGGCTGGAGATCACACCAGATTCGCTGCTGCAGGCGTGAATCTGCAGATCTGCAGCATCCCCGTATAAACGTGACAGGGGGACTTTCCATGTAAGGAAGGTCCGCTCACCTGTTCACCGCTCAGGCGTCAGATCATTAATTCCTCTCATGATCTTTTATCTTCCCATCATCCTCCAGTCATCCAACTGGAACCATTTAGTTCTTGATCATTCTGAGAATATGTCCTGCGTGCTCCGGTGTTAAAAGGTAGTAAATTTAAGTCCTAGATCTTATTTGTGCCTGTTCTACTGTCATTTTTAAGGATTTTTATTTATGCTTTTACTACATTATGAGTAGAAATGCTAATAAAATCACCCAATTATACAAACAAGTGAAAATGGAAACATTAGAATCTGGTGCAAAGTCCATTTATTTCAACTAGACTGAGAGACAATATAAAGACGCAGGAACCCTATGCAGGTGTTTTCTATTAGCAGTTATACATTTTAGTCTACTTGGGTCTTCTTTCACACACACACAGTGACATTTGAATAACTAAAATGTATTTGTTTTAGAAATTAAAAAGCTTTAGTTTACAGTAATATAACCATGTCTAAGGTTTGATTCTTTGCCTCATTATTTTTAATTTAAATAATTGCTTTGAGGGCACATTTACCTGAATGATTAAAATGAGATTATTAAGATTCATTAATCAGATACGTTTTTTTTATCAAGTCCCACCCCAGTTTGCATGATTTTTATTAGCTAGCCTCACTTCCTCACCAGTTTAGCAGCTTTTAACAACAAATTGACTGATAATAGCGATCGTATTAGTGTGACAGGTGATCATGATCCTGCAGACTACGGTTGGATTGTCCCTTTAGCTACTGTCTCTGGAGTCATTTTGCTTCTTGGCGATATTTGCATCTCTGTATAACAACATCCTGACTTGTCTTTTGTCTTGTTTATGTCACACTTACGTCACATTTTGGTCCATATGTTAAAGACTTTAAGTTCTGGTTTTTTTCCACCAGCAGCGGTTGGAATGGACTAACGACAGGCTGATTAGGGTTACCTCCTGTTTCTGAAGGAGTGAATGAAATGTTTGCGGTGTTGGAACTGGTTTGTTCTGCTAGATCCGGGTGTTATTGACTCATGCTGATGAGGTTGTTATTTACCCACCAGTTTCCCTTTATGGATTTGACCAAAGTGAAAATGTCATGCCTTTGAAACTCACTCTAGCACGGTGAGATACCTATTCCCATGTGTCTCTGACTAAGGTTTGTTTAGACCACAGAGCTGCATTCAGGACCAACACGTTGTGTGTGTGTGTGTGTGTGTGTGTGTGTGTGTGTGTGTGTGTGTGGTGTTGGGAGAAAATCAGGGCTCACTAAAACTTAACCAGTTACTGGTTGAGCCATCATTCAGAAAGCCTACACACCAAAACAGGGTCTGAAAACAACGCAAGTTCTACTCAAACTTTGTGATTCATACAGAAAAATCTAATGAGAACATTTCACACACACACACACACACACACACACACACACACACACACACACACACACACACACACACACACACACAGCTGAACACACGTTTTCATTGACTTTCTGATGTATTAATGTTTCCTGCAATAATTTGTCTGATGTGATGAACAATATTTACTCTAAATGTTCCCTTAGATCTGAAATACTCAGTGGCTGTTGAGCACCATGCAGCTTTTTTAGATGGCATCGATGTTTGTTGCCGTTCCTTGCCTCCATCTTCAGATCTGACTACTTGTTTTTATGTTGTCGTGTTTTTTATGTCCAATGTGAACTCTCCACAGCTCCACCACTCGCAGCTCACCACTGCAGCAACGCAGTGTCACTCTAAGGCAATTAAACGTTTTTCTGAGCCTCTAGTCAGGGGTAGGGAACCCTAGTCCTGGAGAGTCACTATCCAGCATGTTTTAGCCCTTTCCCTGCTTCAACACCTGTTCAGCAGCTCATCAGGCTCTGTAGAATAAAATCAGGTGTGTTGAAGCAGAGGAACCTCTAAAACGTGCTGCCTGTCTAGGACCAGGGTTCCCTACCCCTACGCTACCTCATCCTCCAGCACCTCGATTTTAGTCTCAGTCAAACTACTTTTTCTAGAACAAACGCTGCTAATTCATCCAGTTGTTTCTGCAAAAAGTAAACTTTAAATTGGATGTCCTACTTGACCATCTTTCCTTTCTTTCATTGGAATGAAAATAATTTGTGTCATCAAATGTGACAAAAGGAACAAAAACCAAAGAAAGAAGATAGAAGCAAGTCTAAAGGCTAAATCTGTTTATCTTCATGTCATTATCTTGCTGCAGTTTGGTCTCCTTGAGAGGAATTTCCAAATAAATGAGGATGAATTAACTTTAAGGGAGTTAAATACTCTTCATTTTAAAATGTCAGCTGTTTTTAAAGTGGGTGGCCTCCTGGAACATAATAACACAAGGTGCTAGGGGCTGCATGACTTAATTTTTTTTAAGTCGACAGTCAAGTAATGAAAATTGAGTCGACTTTGACTAGTCATTGCTGGTGTCATACACCTGAAGCGGGGGGTGGGGGGGTGGGGGGGGGTCGGTTGTTTTGCTGGAGTTTTTGACAATTAAAATTGCGCCCATGTTTTCAAAGTTAAACACATTTCTTTTAACAACGGTAGTTTCTGCTTCAGCCCTCTCCCCCCTCCCCCTGCGCAGCGGCCGTAAACTCACTGATGCTCCTGCAGCCTCTCAGAGTTCCTGCTGCTCTAAACATTAAAATAATTATTTCATTTTCTGTTCCTCACTTCTGATGACCTTCAATGGTGTCTGTTTGTTGCAACCAGCAGGTACAAAAACTAACTTGTTTTTATTTGACTATTTTTCTGTCCTGCCTGTTTATTATCTTCCTGCATCTCCTCTCAGTCCTAAAGAAAAACTGCTACCTGGGTTCATATATGTTCACCTCATGAGTTACCTTTGAACTGCAGTTCTAAAAGATCTACCGACCGCACCGATGAGGTGCGTCACCGAGGACAAAACAGGTGATGCGCCCTGCTCCACAGCAGCGAAACGCATCAGGCACAAATAAAAGACAGAAAACATTAAAGGAAATGTGGCGACATGAACGATTGCGTGTTAAATTTGTTTTTGAGGTGGCGACACCTGATTTGATAATGTTACTGTGGCCGTGCTCAGGACGCAGATGTCTGGAGCACGTCAACAATCAGAGCTTTGCATGCGCAAGCTGGTTAAGGTTAGGATGGGGTGAGAGGAAGGTTAAATTGCAAGAGGGTAAATGTCACAATTTGGTTAAATGTCCATTTTACCGTGGGTGTCAGTACCGACGCTCTGGCACAGCACCTTCGCCTCCGCCTCCCGACGCGCAGGAGCTTGTCTCCTGCTGTCTCGCTCATTATCACGTGACAGCGACTAGTCGATGACAGGCATAAAAAGTCTCTACAGAGCAGTGAAGTCGACTAGTTCATACAACCCTTACAAGGTGCTACAGTTAACATTAACCTATCTTTTGAAAATTGCAGAAACTCAAATTTCACCAGAAGAAATTGCTGTAACGTCACCAAATGGACTGATTTTGAGATCCCACTGGTCATATGCATGGCCAGAGCAAATAACCCAGGCTACACACGTTCTGCTGTATTTTACCCTGACAGGAGATGGAATGTCTGCACGCAGGCTCTTTAATCAGATGACTTCATCAGCTGAACTGAAGCTTCATCAGATAATGAAAGATGACAGAAGCATTCTTTTCACCAAGGTTCTGCACAGAGCTCTGTTAGATAAAGTTGTATTCCCAGAAGAAAAGAAGATTTCATAACTAAAGTAGTCATTTTATAATTCAAAATAATCATTGAAGAAAAGAAGATTTCATAACTAAAGTAGTCATTTTATAATTCAAAATAATCATTGAAGAAAAGAAGATCTTGTAACTAAGATTTTATAATTAATCATCACTAAATATTGCCAGGTATTATTATAAATGCTGAAATGTTTCATGAATCTGTTCAATGATGCTAAGTGTGTTTACTGGATTGATCACTCACACCAGACAAGAAGGACGGCTAAATTAAGAAGCGTTACACATAAACTAACCTTGTTTCGTAGACTCAGCAGCTCTGCATCACAGAGTGTGTGTTCTGAAAATTCTTGATAACTTTGGTAATAGATAAACAGCGGGCTATATAAACCAGCCGCTCTGCTTCTCCTCTGTTCAGTCCGAACATCCGACAGAACAAGAGTTCGGAGAGCAAGCGGAGGCCGGCTACCTCTTAGCAGATTTCTAACTCAAAGGAAGGAGTTTGACACGCTGTCAATACCTTAAACCTTTGCACCTGCAAAGCTGAGGACAATGAGATGTTTCCTGCAGAACAAAGCTGATTTTGCAACACTCCGTCAGAGTGGTTTTGAGACGCTTGGTTTCATCCAGTCCACCTGTGTTACCTGGAGCGATCCTGGACCGACCTGGTCGTACTAGGAGTTAGTCTATGGACTTCTGTACCCAGGGTCTCCAACCCCCTGACATCTCAGATCCTCAAGGGCGTCTCCACTTGGGTACGTAGAACACAGTGAGATAGCGTCTGTATGCAGTTTGATGAGAACAGCTTACAGCTCAGATGCAAACCAAATTCTTTTATTATCCAGAACTCACCTCTCTCTGAGATGCGGAGATTTTGACTCTGAAATACTAAATTCACACCTAGTTCCAGACACCCATCTCTTAGTCCGCATCCACTCACAGTAAATAATAGTTAAACCATTTGTCAAGGCTTAAAATTGTTTGTTAAATAAGTTCTTATTTGTTTGCAAACACTGACTGGTTCTTGAATCAAAGCAAAGTGTGACGATCCCTTAATAATTAAAAGCATCCTAGAACCTTCTAATTAATCATCCTAAGACCAAGCAAGGTGATATTCTATAATAATAGAGTATTACAACTATTGGTCACAAAGTAATGAGAATAGAAATAAATAGCTCTTAAGCAATTTATTTAATCCAGTTTACCTTCTATTGACTTCTTTACATTGCAAATAAACATTTGTGAGTCTAGGAGACTCACAGAAAGCACAAAAGCATGGCTACTGGGATGTAATGAGAACCAGTGAACAATGATCTTCTTGCTTTCTGCAGTAATTCATTCTGGTGCAAATGTGTCAAAGTAGCTCCTTAATAATTATTATTATTGTTGTTGTTGTTACAAGTAATAGTAGCAGAAGGTAGTACATATTATTGTTAGTAGTATCTGTATACTGTATGTAGAACTCCCAGTCATCCATGATTTTCTGTTAAACCCAATAACAGGGATGTATTGAATATACATTATGTAATGGATGCCTCCAGTGTTTAACCTTTAGTAGCTGTATGGGCCTCACACAGCATGCAGTTTTGTGATAATTCCTGAGTTCTCAATGAGTGACATCACTTGCACCTGTTTTTCAACAATCTACTCATTCAAGCATTTATCTCTTCCTCTCCCATGCAACGGGAGCAATAAAAACATGTGTCAGGTAAACGTTGCATGAGCAAATACAGGAGCACTCTCATCGTGAGTGTGTGGGAAGGATGGAGTGTGTCGGTGCAATTAGAAAAGCCGGAGCACTGTGGTTCCTTCCTCCAGAACAACCCGTGATAAGGGACTGCTGAAAGAGCTATTACAGATGACGGTGTATTTGCGTGCCTTCGTAAAAGTCGAGTTGGATTCACCAAATTATGATTTTCAGAGTCACAGGAACAGGAATACTGAAGACTCTAAAGCTATAGAAACTGAGCACCAATGAACCAAAACAAACACTGACCTTGTCCTGAAGTCTCATGAAAACACAACCTGTCCGAGCAGTCGAGGGTTGTATGTTACAAATCAAAGGGTTGTTATGAAGGCTCTTTTTTTGTACAGGACATTCAAATGGCATTAATTGTTTGATGGGGGGGGGGGGGGGGGGGGCTTCACCTTTGGCAGCCATTCACTGGAATCAAGGATTACACACAGCCAGGCCAATAGAACACAGAGGGGCGTAACACCTCCCCCCTCAAAAGAGTTCCTCTGGGATCTCACCAGGACCAAGACAAAGCCCCCCAGGTGGGCGGCAGTCACCATCAAAACTGAAAGGGAGGGGTAGAAAGAAACAGGCAACCATCACACACACACACACACACACACACACACACACACACACACACACACACACACACACACACACACACACACACACACACTACAGCAACACTATAACTGTCAAATAAAAAAAAAGTGATGAGCAAGCCAAAAGACCACCTAGACCCACCCACATAGGGTCTGGTGACCTCCCTCTACCCTGAGTGAGGAGGAAAACTAATCCTAACAGAAATAAACTAGACCTACCATAAAAATAAGAACAACAGAGCTGCTGTTAGCAGAACTATGTGCTCTCAGGTAGTTCAGGCATGTCTGATAACAAAACGGACACACAAAATGAGCTACACAAGCATTAGCAATGTGACCTACACAACATGGAGCACAACAGTCACAAACTAAAATGGTTACCAAACCAAAGTTCCTACAACACAAACTCTAATGGGCCATTCCCATCTGTACCGGGTCGGCCCGGGCCAGATAGCGTAGGTTGCTTACATATCTGGGTGGCCTGGTATTTTTCCGGGCCAACAAAGTCTCATTCTCAGCCCTCTTCTGGAGGGGGTCTGCTTCAGGCCGACCAGGGCCAACACACCCACTGCTGACAGCAAATTCACACCTTCCATTAGAGCAAGCCTCTGATTGGTGGGTAGAATCAGCCCACATGGGCTTAAGGCAAGGATGTGTGGAATCAACCGGGCCAGGCTGGGGCCGACTGGGGCTACCCGGCCCGGGCCGACCCGGTACAGATGGGAATGGCCCATAAGTAGCAACTGATGACCCACACCAAAGTGACTGTTGTCGCCACAAAACAAATGACCATAATGGAGACTCACACCACACCGAACTGCTAACAGTCACTGCAACAAACCCGTGAGCCAGTGCTAGTGAAGTTCAACACCACACATATTTACTGCTGCCACCCAGCCAGAAAACCTTAACTCAACCTCACCTCACCGCGCCACAACGCATCAGAAACGCTCACGTCAGCCATTTTCACATCCAAAAACCAGCCAAACCGAACAAATACTGGACGTGCCTACTGTCAGTCCTATCTACCCAAATATACAGAAGCAATTAACAGTCTGTTAGCTGTTTCTTGAGCACTTTTACTAAAACTGGAATTGGTGAGTAGAAAGCAAATGTCACTAATGCCTCAAAGGTCAGCACTCACTGAGTGTATTTACTCATCAAAATGTTCTATAATTAGCCTGCTGTAATTGCCCTGATGATGTCAACCCAGTGTCCACAACAAGTCACTCTCAGTTTCTGCTTCTGCAAACTATCCACACATACACGTGTTGCTCAACAACAACAATGGTTTGTTCAAAAGATGGAGAAAAATAGCAGGAGTTGAACCAATACTGAGCTGTAAAAAAGAAAGGAATCTTTTCTAAATGTCCAAAGGGTTTGGACATTTAGAGGGCTGACCCGGTTTGGCTCTACAATCTTTCTGAGTTCGAGGGGTACCCTGTGTCACAGAACCAGGGTCTTCTGCCTTTAACTGCCTGATCCAGAAACGTTCTGCTTGTTGTTTGCTGCAGACTTTTGCATATCACCAGAGCATTGAGATATCAGGTTGTAACATCACCTGAGGTTTTCCTCGATCAACCTACAAACGCATTTTGTAAATTGCTGTCCTTAAACAGGGTCTAACGGGGCTGGTGCCTAACTCCACATACCATCTCACTCTCAAAAGGAACAATAGCAGACATTGTGGACAGTTATAAGCGCCTTGGTATCCCACAAGCACACGGAAATCTGAGTGAAGCCACAAGGAAAGGAACCACAGCCAAACACCTACAACGAGTAAGTCCTAAGAAGTCAGATCAACGGCAAGAGCAAGCTCGGGGCAACAAACAGCTACGCTCTGCCAGTGATCAGATATTCTGCAGGAGTAATAGGCTGGCCAAAGGAAGAAATACGGACCACAGATGTTAAGGCACAAACTGGATTACACGTTTCTAAATGTTGACAACTGTTTTTAATTCCAATTTATGGTGCAAAAAACCTTTGAAACACTGATGTAACATTCCCTCTCTGGCCCTGATGATTAATTACTGACGGATGATTATGGGTGTTAATAGAGGGTAAGATGATAACCACAGTGACCTTTGTTGGAACAGCCATTACTGCAGGGTCAAACACTAACTCACCACACCAGATTCTGCTGTTTCACACGCCTTATTTGTTCTTTTTGGTGCTGCGCTGCACCTGCAGCCAGTGTCTGCCTCTCCGCCCGTCACCCACAGCTTATCAGATGCAGCGGCTCTCTCCCTCCTGCAGCCACACACTCCCCAATGCAGGACCGCAATATCACCAATGTTTTAGTCAGGAGGCGGTGTGGTTGGCTCTTCTACTATGATCAGAAATTGATACTAGTCATATTTCTTTGTTTTAAAACATCCACAATGTAAAACTGAACAATATCAAGGGTGAGGCATTCATCCACTGCTGGTAAACTGTTACTGGTACCAGTCTTACTTGGTGTCAACAACCAGTGCATCTGTAATAAGTATATTTGTGTCTCTTCTTGTGTAGTTTCTTTTTGTAAACTCACTTTCTAATGTTATTCGTGTGTGTGTGTGTGTGTGTGTGTGTGTGTGTGTGTGTGTGTGTGTGTGTGTGTGTTTGTCTCATTTCAAAGCCTAAATTTGATGTTTATTAAGTACGTGTGGGGTCTAGAATGCTGAAGGAGACGACGTTTGGTGTAGGAAACAACATTTATTCACGCCTGATGGCATCGACAGCAGTACTGTAAAGGTTAGAAGCATTCAGAGGTGGGAGGAAGAGTGGCAGGAAACATTTAAACAGCACTGATAAAAACCCACACTGTCACTATCGCAGCACATCGCTTAGCATTAACACACACACACACACACACACACACACACACACACACACACACACACACACACACACACACACACACACATGCTTTTAAGACCATCTCCTGTCTGGATGTTCAGCAACCTTTTTGTGTTTGTTCAAGTCTGAGATTCGTTTATCTGCATCTCCGCTCCGTCACGATAACACGACACCCTGGCGTTGCTGATAACACACAGCGGCAGCAAGAACGCCACGTCACTCTGATGGACCGAGGTGTCGACGTGTGTATTTCCATCATTTAGCACATGAATGTTCTTTAAAACAACGTTGCAATTATGTGTACAACGTAAACCATAGTCCATGTTCTTTTATAAATTCATGATTATTTCTTCACTTGATGAAACAAGTGCATTCTGAACTTCTACATGAGACATTTTTACTAAACCTTATAGCTAATAAGAACTTTCTTTCTTTAGTGGGCCTGTGTGTTGCACCTTCTAGAGCAACCGTGGGAACATTACATGATCAAATATTACCATTAGCATTATTAAGATGTCATTTTTTATGAAATAGGTTTTTGTTGTGACGTCATTTAATCCAGATGCTTGAATCCGATTAAACCCTAGCCTGGCAAGCCGTCTTAACTATGTGAGTATTTACACACACAACATAAACATAAACACCTCAGCTGCCTTTTTGAACTGGCGTCGCAGCGAGACACCATCTTGGATGGGATCGCATTCGCTGCCAGTGCATTTCTTACTACTGAGGAAGGTGTTCACCGAACTAAAAACACATTTATTGTGCGTTTTAACAAAATCCAACATGTTGTGTGACATGATAATTAAATGGTAAATGAATTACTTAATTTAAAAGTTAGATTGTTCATTTGAATTTCTCACACACACAGAGAGAGAGAGAGAGAGAGAGAGTGACAGAGAGAGAGTGACAGAGAGAGAGAGAGAGAGAGAGAGAGAGAGAGAGAGAGAGAGAGAGAGAGAGAGAGAGAGGTGCCTCCGTTTACTGGACGCGTTAATGACAAAAGTGGACAGTTTTGAAATAACATGTTTAAGACGAGGCTAAATATGGGGGGTCAAGTATTTTGAAGTAAACAGGTTCAAGTCAAGTCAAAGTCCAAGTCACTGGTGTACAGGTCCAATTCAAGTCCACGTGTTTGAAGATTTTTTCAAGTCAAGTCTTAAGTCATCAAATGAGTGACTCAAGTCTGACTCGAGTCTAAGTCATGTGACTCAAGTCCACATCTCTGTTAAACACCTGTAACTAGAACTCTGTATTCATCATATTTGATTTCCCCTAAAGGGAAATGCTCAGGAGGAGAGTCAGGTGCCCGAATCCCTCGTGAACAACGGAGCTCCTCACCTACCCTTCTCAGTCCCTACCCCCCCGCAGGTCCCCGAGGTCCAAAGCCTACTGGTTGTGCAGCAAAACGCTAAAGACCAAAGGTGACAGATCATCTGCTGCTGTGGCCAGTGCTGGACTGACCATAGGGCATAGCGGGCAACTGCCCGCTGGGCCGACCCTTTCATCTTTTATGGGCCGGTGTCTGTTTTTTTTTTTTTTTTTTTTTTTTCCTGGCCTCTAGTTGTTGCGGACAACTTGCCCGCGCCGCCCCACGCGACGCCTCGTAAAAGTTGGTGGATTGGCCAATTGGTAATAATACACTCTGGGCTGGACCAATAGCCAGAGGTCTGATGCACCCGCCAGTTGTTTGTGAATCTCAGTAAACAGACAGACGAGCTTAACAAAATGGAGAACAAAAAACGGAAAGGAGGAGCGGAGAAAATTCGACTAAAAAAGAAACTGGCCCTTCAGGCTGATGCTGGCACATGTGTTAAAATCTCACAGTTGTTTGGTAGTGAAGGTTCAAGTAAAATCAATTTAGGAAGTGATGGAGCCTCAACCCAGCGACAGGTTGGAGAAGAAAAGAGGGAGGAGGAGGAGAAACCCGAGCCGGTGTTGTGCCATAAATTGACTCGCTGCCAAAAAATGATTAGCCACCGCGGGATCGCGCACGGTTAGGCAATTGCATTTCTAGACAAAATTCCCCAGGATTTCGCCCTAAAACTCAGCATATCTAGCAATATGGACATTCAGAAAGCAAAGATAACCTCTTCCGGGACTTAAACAGATGTTTATCGCGGATATTAGTGTGGCAGTGTTTGTGGCAGCCTGCGCGGGAGCACGAGGACGTGCTTGTGGAAAGAGGGAGGAAGATGTGGCAGTGTGAGCATCCACAATGTCCCGATAGATTGTACGCCCTGGCTATTTGGCCAGGGAGATGTCCCTTTGGCTGACTGGTTAGAGCTTATGACTCTCACCCGGGAGTCTGGGGGTCGAATTCCGCCCGGGCACTCCTTTCTGAACCTTGCCACATTAGTTTTTCCAGTTCGGAAGTTGTTTTAAGTGTTGCTATTTGTCTTAAACGTTCACAATGAGGATATATTAATCCTTTTTGCAATATTTGCGATTGAAAGATGGTTTGTGCCACAAACTTTGTGGTAAGAACTGGCTTTCTTTATGTTACAGCCTTGATACTAAAAAAATAAATAAACAATGTAAAATGGCACCCTGTATTGAATGTAAACGTTGTATAAATGGAAATAAACAATTCTCCAGCGATTTAATTTTTTCCCCTTCCTTTCTTTAGTCCACTTGACATGGAGCCACAGTTAACTAGTTTGGGTACATTTTTACTTGAAAAAAAGTATTTAAAATGATCAAGCTTTGGCTTTACAATGACACTGTGTAGGTTGCTACGTTGCTCTATTTAAAAGTAACAAGATAAAAGCACTTCAGCACATAAAATTAAGATTGTCACTTGCCAAATAGACTACACCCTCCCGTTTACCTATAAGAAATGCCTCAAAATATCTTTAAATTCTTTATTGATGATTTAATTGTAGACAACTAAAATGACATTTTACTTGCCAAAAAGTGATTGAATCGCTAAGATTTTCATGCAGGCTAAAATTGACCAAATAAGGGTTTTATGTATTATCTGTTGACGTTACTGTACTCATACTGCCTACTGTGCCATCAAAAACACCCCAAAAATGGCAACAAAAAAGAAGATAATTTCCCTTGCCAAAAATTGATTACAGTGTCCTGGTATCCTGTAAAGGGTTACATTTACCTAAATATTACTTTATTTATTATCTCTTGATGTTATTAGTGCCATCACAGGATGCCGGTGTCTTTCACATTCATAAACACCTCAAAAATGGCAACAAATGATCATTTCCCTTGCCAAAAATTGATTACAGTGTCCTGGTCACGTGTAAAGGGTTAAATTGACCTAAATATTACCTTATTTATTATCTCTTGATGTTATTAGTGCCATCACAGGATGCTGGGTGTCTTCCACATTCATAAACACAGAGTCCTGGTCACCCATAAAGGCTTAAATTGGCATAAATATTACTTCATTTATTATGATGCTGGGTGTGTTCCACAATCATATTCGAATAAACGTGAAAATACTCTGTCCGAATATCTGTTTCTTGTTATAAATATAACAGCTAGAAGGATTTACAGTTAAAATAGGAGAAACACGTGACTCCCCAGGAAGGGTCGTAACACCACTTGCCTCATGCACATAAGTGAACAAAACAAAGCAGCATGGAGACACTCCGTCTCCAACCACCTCTCAGGCAGCAGCCTGCACTCCCAAGTTCTACACGTCACCAGAACATAACCAACCGCAACACAATAAAAGCAGTGTTATACAAAATGGAAGGCCTGTAGTGTTTATTCTCTTACAGTAACAACTTATCAATTTTTTGGAGGAATTTATTTGAGAATTTTTTGGTTTTTATTAATTGTGCAATAGAAAAGTAATCGCTAGATTAATCATCTAAATAGTCATTAGAATAGTCGACTATTCGATAAAATAATCGTCAGAATAATCATTTAAAAAATAATCAGTTACCCCCAACCCTACTTTTTAGAATACCAGGATAGGAAGGATGGTGTAGGTTTACGTTTATTAGATTGATACATAAATACTACCAATAAGAAAGTGTAAGTTGGTGTGTGTCAGAAACAGCATAAGGCTTAATGTCTTTTCCAAAAAAAAAACAGGTGATGGGCCGGTCTCCAGTCAAAATGCCCGGGCTGAATTTTTGTCCCAGTCCAGCCCTGGCTGTGGCCCCCAGACTCTGGAACTCTCTCTCCCTGAGCCTGAGATCAGTGGACTCAGTGGTCTTCTTTAAAGAGCAAGTCACCCCTTACAAGAAGCGTACTTCACTCCCACTTCCTGTTTGAAAAATGCAACAAATGCTGTTGCCTAGCAGACGGAGAGGGTGGAGCCACTACAAATACACACACTCACGACATTGTGACATCATAATCTACCAGTTTACATCATAGCATACCTCTTAGCCAATGGCGATGTCAGATTTAAATTCAAATGCAGTGAAGAGTTTTTACCTGACAACGGTACAACACTGACAGTTTCAGGTAGAAATTTTAAATTTTAACTAAAATGCACTAAAGTGCAAAACTATTGACTACACGTGTCTGCAGCACGATTAGACACGCATTTATATAGTTTATCAGAAAAAAATTAATTTATTTGGGGGTGACTTGCTCTTTAAGAAGCAGCTGAAGACTCACCTGTTCAGGCTTGTAGGTGACCTTCATCACCACCTTCTCCTTATTCTGCTCTTTCTACTAATTCTGCCTTTCACATGATCAACTGACACACAACGGTGTTTCCCAGGTAAAACGGAAATCAGCCACCTGTACCACCTGACCACCACCTTGAGCTCACACTGCCAGCCCAACTTAAGCTGGGCGGACACTGGACAACTTTTTCACCCATAGTTTTCAGCTTCAGCTCAAACTGCTTCCCCACAGAGCAAATCTCACGAGCCGTGTGCTCACACTGTCCCACGGCTCTCTGCTGCAGCCTGACTGCTCACACTGTACGACTGGTAGCAACACGTCGGAGCTAAACGTAGCAGTTGTAACTCAACACGTCTGACTTTTTTTTGTGTTGTCATTGATGTCTGTTGTCCTTCGGGATTGTTATAGGAGGACGAAAAAGAGATCAATGTTTAGCGGTCAGTTTAACAAACATGCTTTCTTGTCATGTGTGCATAAAAAAGTGTAGAAATAAAAACGAGCAGCGTGTGTTAATAGGGAAAATGTTGGCGAACCGTGTTGATGCATGTTATTTTTGGGAAGCAGCTGCTCGCAGCGCTTCGTCAACAGTTTGATGCATTCACAAGGGATGGGCAAAATTTCAAACACGCCAGAAATTCGTGCGAGCTCACAATTGCTGATCGGTAGCTGGTCACGTGGTGTTAATCGCCTCCCCTAACCCCCTGTATATTACACGACGCTCAGAGTAAAACTCGCCTCGATCTTGTAGATTCTTGTGCGAGGGGAAAATCTGCACAAAAAGTGAAAAAGTGGTACAGTGTACGCCTGGCTTAGGAGGAACTGGCCTCAGAATCCCACGCACAAGGGCCGTCTTCTTGCTCGTGGGGTCCGGCCAATGTGACAACAGCATTTTGAAGCTTCCGCACATCGGCAGCCATCATCATTTCCTGTGGTCGGTGACTATGGACCCACTCTGTTGTTCCGCTCAGTAGCTCTATTGTTTCAGCACCACCAGCACGATCCTCAATTCAAAGTCAAAGAATTGGGTAATAAGATATCACATTTTACCAAGTTAGCCATCACTAGAAGAACTGGTGAATCAGACTCTTCCTGGTGTGCCTGGTCTTTGTGTGAAGGCCGCAGTGAAGAAGAAGATTCTACTCCTGAAACGTGAATGCCACCAGACTCCTAAATTATTTATATTTATTGGAAACAATATAAATGTTTTCTGCCTTTGCAGCAATTTACAATTTCACAGAATAGGTTTTTCTTTAAACGTATGCATGTTGTCTCATTTATAGGTTAGCCAACAGATAGCTGTACAAAGATCTGATTTCAACCTGCAACATGCATACTGACTCTTTGTGGTTTACATATCTCCTAATTCACTTGTTGTTCAGTAAATTTTCATGTCGGAGATTATTAAGTATAGATGCAACCAGTGGCGGATTTAGAAATCTGGGGAGCCAAAGCAAACAAAGACATGGGGCCCCCTTAAACTAAATTTTCGACAATCTTACCTTTAACTGGATTTGCGAAACTCTCCCCTCTTCTGACACGAGTTATTTTCACTTTTTGTTAGTCCTCCTCTTTTTTCCTGTCTTTCTCTCCCTTTGAGTGCTTCCTTCTTCTTGTCAGTGCTCCTGTGCTTTTGCCTTTCTTTTGTTTTCTATTTTCCATTTTGGTCTATGTTTTACTCCCTTTAAACATTTTCCATTGTCTTTCCTTTCTGCTTCCTGTTGATGTTTACATAGAAAAACGACGTCACTTTCGGAAGTGAAGATAAAAACTTTTTTAAAGCAAGATGCTTCTTTGTCTTATTGGAGCCACTAGGATAACTCCATTTCATGCTTCATGTTTTGACTACTGCTTCGAGTTTGTTACGAACGCTCCCGCCTCTCTTATTATTATGCTTATTCTTATTTTTATTATTATTATTATTATTATTATTATCATTTGTGGTCTTGTGGCACTTGGCAAACAACAATTTGGTGCATTACTGCCACCAACTGGATTGGAGTGGAATGACTACCAATCACTTGCTGTTTGTGCATCTGCGTCTTAAAGGAATAGTCCATTGTGGCATTAACAGAGGGGTGCCAGCAGTCAGGGCTAGGGGGCTCCCAAACAAAAGGGGGCCCCAGGCGACCGCTGACCTATGCCCAATGGTAAAACCGCCACTGGCTGCAACTCCTCCAGTTTGAGGAAAGCCAGGTGAGGTGGCTTGTGCTTCTGGCCAGGATGCCACCTGGATGCCTCTAACAGGAAGTGATTCAAGTGTGCCCTATTAGCAGAGGGATACTATCTCCATGTAGGCCAGGGACTGCTTTTGAATTTCACTGGTGGAGGTCGATGCAGTGAGGATGAATTGACCTCTCTACTGGGGCGGCCACCCACAAAAACTGGACGAGAAGACAAAAATGGATAACTGAACAATTACTGTAAAAAACTGGTTTTTATTTCATTTGTCATTTGATTTTTATGCTAGCAATTCATGACGAGGCAACAGGACAGTTGTCATGTTGATTTCTGTTTCGTGGACATGATCAAAGCTTCTCTCTTTCACTACTCACAAGGATTTTTAAATGAACCACCAGACCAGAGCCGCTGATGTCATCATTTTCCTTTAGGTCAGAAACTCAACTCATCTTAATTTAAGTCATCAGTCAGATGTTGGCAGCTGGTAGCTGGGAGACCCTCTGATGTAAAGGCTGGAGGGAAGACTTGTTGCTACCTAAGGAGAATGAGGTGAGATCATATCTTAAAATTAAGTCCACAGGATCAATTTGTCACTTTGTGTGCGTTGGACCGTGGGCAAGATCCAGCTGTGGGCTACATATAAAGTACGGCCAGTGTGTGTGTGTGTGTGTGTGTGTGTGTGTGTGGGTGTGGGTGTGGGGTGGTGGGTGGGGGGGGTATTTGTACCCTTGTGAAGACCAGATTTGGGATATTTACTAACCTTGTTAGGACCAAAACCCGGTCCTAATACAAAGTACTCTCTAGGAGTACATTTACAGATAAGATGTGAATTGAGTTTTTGTTACAGATAACTTTAGGAATACACTGGTTAGGGTTAGAGTTAGGGTTAGGGTAGGCATAGTGGACTTACCAAAATGAATGGAAGTCAATACAAAGTCCTAACATGGGTACAAATACAAGAATGTGTGTGTATGATGTCCACTTCTATTTCAGGCTCGCCGACCTCTGTTACACCTTAATTGCTCCATCAAACTTTTTGATTTGTGCTTTTATGTTAATTAATAATAAAAAATTCAATCTGTAAAATAAATATTTGTTCATTTGGGAAGCCTTTGTTCTCTAAGTGGTGGTGACAGTTTTGGGCAAGTTACTTTCATTTTAAAGTAATTTGTTATATTACAATATCACTTATTTTAAAATGTAAGGCATTACATTACTTTAGTATTACTTTAAGTTACTCTCACTAAAATAACTTAGTAGATTTGGTAATCTAAAAGTAGGTCATGACGCTGAATAATCTCCTCACACATCCAGTGGAAAGTGGTGTATGACTGAGCTACGGTTGTGGTTAAAAACTGGAAGATTTATTAACACACCAACAGCATTTGACTGCAGTCATCTCCGCATCACAAACTACCTGAACTTGTATTTGAATTCATTTAAAAGTAAAAACATATTACAGACTAGTCTACTGTCTTTAACAGAAAGATTTTTTAAATTTAAACTAAAAGTCAAAATAAAGTTGAAGAGAATTAAATTGTATTTAATCGATGTCCAAGGAGCCGATGTCCACATACGTAGAGGTAGGGCTCAAGAGGGTTAAGGTAATGGATGTTTACCCATCTGGTGAATGTTCTATCTGAGGTTAGATTAGCTGCAGGTTCATTCATCTGTGTTCTGTATGACTACAGGAAGAGAAACAGTAGTGTATAAATTGAGCCTAAGCCTGTCCGCCAATGCCTTGATACAGCCCTGGATGTGAGACTGAGTTTTGAAGGTAATATAAAAATATTAGATGCTTATAAAGTATTGATTTACGAAAATGTGAGGTGAGATAAATCAACCTCCTTCTTCCTTTTCCTTGAATTGGAAAAAGGTAGAATTCCTTCTCCGGGTCAGGGATGAGGTCCTGCCCCAAGTGGAGGAGTTTAAGTATCTCGGGGTCTTGTTCACGAGTGAGGGAAAACTGGAGCGTGAAATTGACAGACAGATTGGTGCTGCATGTGCAGTGATGCGGGCGCTGTACCGGTCTGTCGTGGTGAAGAGAGAGCTGAGTCAGAAGACAAAGCTCTCGATTTACCGGTCGATCTACGTTCCTACCCTCACCTATGGTCATGAGCTTTGGGTAGTGACTGAAAGAATGAGATCGCGGATACAAGTGGCCAAAATGGGTTTTCTCCGCAGAGTGGCTTGGCTTTCCCTTAGAGATAGGATGAGAAGCTCGGTAATCTGGGAGGGGCTCGGTGTAGACCCGTTGCTCCTCCACATGGAGAGGAGCCATTTGAGGTGGCTCAGGCATCTGGTCAGGATGTTCCCTGGACACCTCCCTGGTGAGGTTTGGCATGTCCAACCATGAGGAGACCTAAAGGAAGACCCAGGGAACACTGGAGGGACTATGTCTCTCGGCTGGCCAGGGTACATCTTGAGATTCCCAGAAGAGCTGGCCCAAGTGGCTGGAGAAAAGGAAGTCTGGGCCTCTCGGCTTAGGCTGCTGCCCCCACGACCTGACTCTGGATGAGCAGAAGAAAATAGATAGAAGGATGGATGGATGAACGATTGCGTGTTAATTGTTTTCTTTTGGCGGCGTGACTTTGAGGTTGTTACTGAGTGCGCAACGTGTGCAGGAAGCAGCTGCCAGGAGTGCATGAACCATTTTCATCCATAAAAATGATGTAATATAGGTGGAAACTGGACCTTCTTTTAGGCTCCCCTGTAATTCAAACCCTGAAGAAAACCCAACTCTTGATTATGGGTTAAAAATGCATTGTTACTGAAATTTGTATTGAGTAAAATATTACCTATTTTTTGTAATGCCTTGCATTACTGTGTTACAGCAAAAGCAATGCATTACAGTAATTAATTACCTTTGTAACTCATTACTCCCAACACCGTGAGTTGATGCATCTCAGGGAAGATCCCTAAGGGGAGGAGAGAGTGTTCATGACAGTGTTTACATTCAAAACCTAGTTTGTTTGCAGATTTGCTTCAATAGGTTTGAAACTTGTCTCTACGTCTTGACAGTATGCATTGAAGCTGTAATCTGGAGTTTGTGGCCTGCTGTATTCAGTCTACTAGTAAAGCCTGGTCAACATGATATTTCATTTTGCATATTCCTCTCTCTGAATTTGAACTGTCAGTGTGGTTACAATGAATCAAAATCTTGCTGTATTTCCTGCTGTCCTAATTCCTGCTTTATTACCTCCTCTTTTCCACTCTTGTGCTTGGCTCTCATCCTATATGAGTCATTTTAACCAGGGACACTGGGGATGTGTCCCCACCAGTATTTGGTATTGACAGATTTCTCCCCACTAATGTTTACAGGTCCCGTCACATTAATGTAATCAGCGTTGCCAATCCCATACGCGTAGGGCGATCCATTAGGGGTCCCCATGTAATCTTTTCTGTAAGGCGCTCCATGCGCTGAGACAGACAGCGCATAAAGGAGAAAGAAAATAAGTCATCCGACACAGTGCCCCCCCACCACCACCACCACCTGCACCCCCATTGGACACTTTCTGTCACAGAACCGAGCCGCCAGCCAAACGGATTCATCATTATTATGACTGTACAGTTGTCATCTAGAAAAATGTGTGGTCACTTCTCGCTATGATGTTTCTGTGAGGCTATGTCTGGAGATCCATCGTCATCTTCATTGTTTTTCCTCCAAATTTGAACACACACACACACACACATTCTTGTATTTGTTATCTTCTTAGGACTCTTATAAAATACCTACCTTCTAAGGACCCAATTTTCTATTCAATTTAGAAAGATAAAAATTGCATTTCTTGAAGTGAAAAAAGGAGAAAAAAAATTAGCGTTACTCAGAAAAAAAAATCTCTTTTTTATATTTTCAATAAATTAATTCCACAGCTTAGGGCGGGGGTGTCAAACTCTGGTATCCTGCATCTTTTTGTTGTTTCTCTGTTCTGACACAGTTGATTCATAAAGCTCTCCAAAAGCATGTCAATCAGCTGCTGATAGAAATAAGACATGTTGAAACAGGGAAAACACCAAAAACGTGGGATAGCGTCCCTCAGGGACTGGATCTGTGGCTTAGGGGCCAGAACAGAGAAGACTCTGCCTCCTCTAGTTGAGCATATCTCACGTTGAATGTCATCCTGGGATGATCTAAAGCCTACTGCACACTGGAAGCATCAGCGATGCATCGGGCAAAGACAGCACCAAGTCCAGTGTGTGCCCACCAACATGTTGGTGCAGATTAGAAAAGTCCAGTACATTTGAAAAGTCCTTAACCAGTGGTCTTGCAGGACAACAAACATGAATGTTAAAATCTCCTACTAATAAACAGTGATCATAGTGTGACAATAACTCCCCAAAGAACTCAGCAAATTCATTTTAAAAAGAACTATGGACTCCGGGGGGCGATCAATTAATGCCACCAACACAAAATCCCACAAGCAGAGATCAAAGGTTGTGGGCTGTATCCCAGGGTAGAGACGTGAGCAGCTAAAACAAGATTTAAAAATAGTCAAGAGTCCTCACCTCTCCCAGAAGCCCTGGTGACAATAACAAGGGTAAAGGGCTCTGGGATCTCCAACTGGGACCCAAATTTCTGTGATGCATAAAAATCTCAGATTGCTAGAGGTGAAGAATTCCCTCAGAATAAACGTTTTCTTAATGACAGATCTAGGATTCACCAGTCCAAACCTGATGGGTGACCAAACCCTCCAGGTAGCAATCTGAGGAAGCTGCTCCAAATGGGAGACAAGATAACTCACACACATTTGTCCTCACCACTCCTCTCCTGCAGATCCGTGACCACCAAAGGGAGCGCAGCGGGAGATCCCCTAATCTAAGCCAAACACTGAGGCGAAAACAGGTTTCGGTGGATCCAGCAGACACCACAAAACCACAAGGTTGCAGCGAGGACCTCGGAAATCCTGTCTTGTCTTGGTTTGAGCTGATGTCACCAGCTTAGCAGCCAGCTGGATCTCCAGCAGAGCTTCACAACAGTAGGTCAGCCATGAGAAACACATCAGTCAATCAATCAGATTTATTTATAAAGCACTTTTCAAACAAAGTGCTACTCAAAGTGCTTTACAAAATGACCCCAGATTCCCATTACAGGTTAAAAACATTAACAGACATATGCAAGCACACACACACACACGCACACACACACACACACACAAGTAAAAATTGTATTTGGCTGAGTCTAGATGAGCCAAGTAAGGTAAGGCAAGGAAACGCCATCAGAGGAGCCGTCTGCCCTGGCAGCATCAGGTCTTCCACACTAAATCAGGGCACTCAGTGGAGGGGGAGCATAGACCCCCACCTCCACTTAAACACTAACTATAGAGCGCCCAGGAAGCTACAGTGGACCACCGCTCCCGGGGCAGAGGGCCCGTAGAGAGGAAACACTGGATTAAAATGAGTAAAAATATAATAAAAGCTCAAATATAAGGAACAAAAGTTAGAAAATAAGTATTAAATAAAATCATACAAAACATGCAAAGCAAGTAATAAAATATAATCATGTAAAACGAGAAATAAAACTGTTGTAAATATTTAGATAAAAGCTAACCTAAAAAGATGGGTCTTGAGCCTGGACTTAAAAACAGGCACACAGAAAATCTACCAGAACACAGCCGAATGATAGAGCATCCAACAACTTCTCATGTACACAGCATGTCATGGAATAGAATAGAATAGAATAGAATAGAATAGAATAGAATAGAACAGAATAGAATAGAATAGAATAGAATTTATTGATCCCACAGTGGAGACATTCACTTGTTAAAGCAGCATCAACACTTAAGGGAATAATTTGAAGATAAATAACATCAATGGTACATGTGGTAGGAGGTAATCTAGTATTGTAACCTTCAACCACTAAAAACCACGAATAAAAATAGAAAAAACTTGGGTTCCAACATTATGCAGCATACTGTAAGGGACACAGACATACTACGTACATCTGGTAGTGCACAGGTTTTGAACACATACAGGACATTGCACTGGTGTTATTGTGTACCAGGATCGTGCCAGTACCAGTTAAACTGAGGAGTTACACACTCTTACTGCAGAGGGGATGAATGGGATGTCTCAGTCTGCCTCTGAAGGAGCTGTCCATGGTCTCATGTAGTGGAATTCAGTGGGTAGGAGTGTCATGAGCCGAGGTGACACTACACCATTATCAGTCTCACTTCACCTTAGTTACACCATGCATTTCGTGTTTAAAGTTAGTCTAGTTTTATTTGTTTAGTAATAAATCTTTAAACTTTTAAAACTTGACTCTCTCTTCTGTTGTCTCTGAGTGAATACGAAGTTGTTACATAATCCCTGCAATAAAAAGTTCCAGTCTTTTGGTTAAAAGTACCCAAAGATTCATAAGATTGATTTCATATTTATTATGAAATCTCATGTCTTATGGTTCGTTAAATAGATGTAGATTAACCCTTTACAGCCCTCTGTCCATAAACAATCTTTGAGCCTTCTTTCAGGTGGGAGAGATGGAGAAACACCAGCTGGATCCAATTAGCCATCATCGGGTCAGGTTTAAAAGAAGGATGAGGACACCACACTTCGCTGGATGATTTCTACTGTTTGGGTAGTTCCAGCCACTCGCTCTCGTCTCTAGGATACTCTTGTTTGTCTATGATTGTTTGTTGGATATCTCGCCATAATCAGTGATGGGAATAACGCCGTTTAAAATAACGGCGTTACTAACGGCATACTTTTTTGGGTAATGGAATAATCTAATTAATTACTTTTCCCACTATTGCAACGCCGTTACCGTTACTGGGGACGGAGGGTTGTGCATTACTATGTGCTTGTCGAACGTTGAGCAACAGTGTGAGGCTTTCTGACCGCCACACGTCAGCTGCAGCCAGGGAGAGAGAGGTGTCGGTAACGCACTTACAAACACGATGATGATTGGCCGGGTGGGCGGAGACCCTCAGCGTCTCAGTTGCTGCCTGCTGTAGACCCAACAGAGCAGTGATGGGAATAACGCCCTTTAAAATAACCGCGTTACTAAAAAAAAAAAAATTTCATTCAGTAACGAGCAAACTAATTAATTACTGTCTTCTTTTAACAAAACGATCGTTTCTGTTAATGAAAAGGAAATGCGTGCGTGAAGCTGTGCGGTGTGTTGAAGCTGTCATCAGCTGATCAGGAGCTAAAGAGGCAGATGTTTTCATCCAAGCGCATCACGGCCCGTGAAGAACGAGGAAGACGTGATGAATATCTACGGCTGCAGACCCGCAGATTCGCTGCTGCAGCAGTGGGTCTGCAGCCGTGCCCTTCTTAGCGTGACAGCGGGACGTCCCGAAGGTCCGCTCACCTGTTCACCGCTCAGACGTCCTGATCTTCTGCCTTCCTAGATCATCCATCTGTAACCTGTTTCTGGTCATGTCTTTAGCCCCGCTGTAACACTGATGCATCAATCTCAGACGTCATGGTGCTCAGGTGTTATTAGAACTACCTGTGTGTGTTTACCAGCCAGCTTCAGCTCTTCTGTGGTTGGGTCTGACCCAAGTTAGTAAATGTAAGTCCTCCATCAGGCTTGTGTCTCTTCTAGTGTCATTTTAAAGGATTTTATTTATTTATGTAACCATTACTAGATTAGCAGCAACAGAAATGCTACTAATAAAAACAATTATGTGAAGCTGGAAAAATTTAAATACTGACCAAAATCACATTCATTTCTGTAATTTAACTAGACTGAGAGACCATTTAAAGGCTTGGGAACCTTTAGAGATGTTTCTATTTGCAATTTTAAATTTTAGCTGATTGGGGTCTTGTTAAATATCACACAGTGACCTTTTAATAGTCTAGATAAGTGTAATGTTCCTGTTAGTAGTTCCTCCTGTTAAGTGCTTATTTATTTAAATTATTCAGGTTTATAAAAAACATTTTGACATACATTTTATTATGTTCCAGTCATTAGTCATTTATATTTCACTACTGTAGTCATTTATAGTAAATGAAGTAAGTTCAATTAACACATTTTTCTTGCATTCTTTAATGAAAAAAGTAACTAAGTAGTTATTTTTCTTGGTAATTAGTTACTTTTATAATGTCGTAACTCAGTTAGTAACTGAGTGACTTTTTTGACAAAGTAATTAGTAACTATAACTAATTACTTTTTAAAGTAACTTTCCCAACACTGGCCATAATTCTGACTGCTTCATCTCATCACCTCAGGCACCGTCAACACCGCTTCAAAGTCGCCATAACTCTCTGGATCTCTCTGGACTACGTCCCTACCTCCTCCACCGACCGACCGACTCCCTCTCTCCGGTCTCCCACCTCTCCTGTTGGGCTCAGAGCCTCGGCTCGCCGCCTCTCCCACGCTCACCAAGGTCACGTTCCCAGTAAGTCCCGAACATCCAAAACCCCCCAAGCTTTGTCACCTCCCAGAACTCACCTGTCTCTCCCCTCCTCAGACTCCCTCCAGGCTCACTCTGCTCCCACCGGACTTCCCAGTGCACCTTTAGTTCCCGTTTGCATAATGAATATAATTTTTTTCTTTCCACTTTCCTTGTCGTGTTGATTTTGCATGTACTGGGTTAAACAACTTCCTCAGAGCATGACAGGACGGGGATGTTTTAAGATGGAGGTCATCTTCTCCAGCATCCTCCTTTCACACGTCTCCTCAGCTGTGTCCAGTGGGCAGCTCAGAACCGAGCTAGCTTTGTTGACTAGCGTGTTCAGTCTCTTCCTGTCTCGGTCAGAGCTGCCTGCACCCCAACAGACCACAGCAGAGTGGATAACAGAGCCAACAACAGAGTGATAAAAGGATTTTAGCAGCTGGGATTAACTCTGAAGGACCTCAGCCTCCTCAGGAGGTGGAGGCAGCTTTGGCCCTTCTTATACAGCATCTGTGTTGTTGGACCAGTTCAGTTTGCTGTTGAGGTGAACACCCAAGCTTGTTGGTAATAAATACTATCATTACACATTTTTATTAGAAGAAGAAGGCATCCTGGACCACCTATTAATGGTTCAGAGAAGTGAAAAGAGGCAGAAGAAGGCGATGGACAGCATGTGTCAATCAAACGAAATATGATGGACCTAATATGATGGAGGAGATGTGTTTCTGTAGATTACTTAGATAATCCTATATTTCACATTTGGCATATTTTTCTGCCCACTGTAGTGAAATTCTAGATACTAAATCACTGAGGAAAGAATTGGTGGCATTAGGATACATTGCATGTGTGAAAATGATGTTGTTTTAGCATGACGAGCTTTGCCGTTTTGCGAAATCTGTCCCTCCAGTGTGAGAGTAGCAGCTGAGTCCGGTGACCCAGCCAGGGAATAAAAATTGATAGAGACACTGACTTTTTATAGTGGTTTAGCTTTTTTTATTCAGCTCCAGTGTAAAGGTAAACATTGTTATCACATAATTCTGTAAATCCAGCAGGGTGAACTCTGATGAAGTCAGTAAGTTGATGAAATCAGTGACTACAGCATCAGGTAGTTCACTCTACCCTTTATGAATGCGACTCTCTGTGAGCTAAGTGAGCGGGGCTAGAACCAGTCAGGCTAAACAACTGCAGTCATGACTGTTGCCCTCTGTTCAATACTGCCATGATTCACTGTTGACGTCCACCATGCTGAGAGTTAAATTTCAAGTCCCCTGAGTCATCACACACTGGTGAAATTTGATCTTTGCATTCAACCTATCGCCTGGCAGAGCGGTGAGCTGCACACGCAGCTGCACTCGGGACCCGTTTAGTGGTTTAACCCCAATCCAACCCTTTAATGCTGAGTGTCAAGCAGAGAGGCATTGGGTCCCATTTTGGAAGTCTTCAGTGTGACCCGACCGTAGATTTGAACCCATGGTTGCCAGTCAGCTCCCTAGTTGGGATGCTGCCCCCGCGACCCGGACCCGGATAAGCGGAGAAAGACGAAGACGAAGGTTCCCAGTCAGGTGGTTCAGAAGGCCTGTGCTCGGCTTCTGACCAAGTCCTCCAAACACACCCACATCACCCCGCTTCTCCTCCAGCTTCACTGGCTGCCAGTCAACTTCAGGGTTCATTTCAAGATCCTGGTTCTGGTCTATAGGGCCTTACATGGACAAGCACCATCTTACATTGGTGATCTTCTCAGTCCCTACAGCACCAGCAGGTTCCTGAGGTCCAGTGACCAAAGCCTACTGGTTGTGCAGCACCAGGCTAAAGACCAAAGGAGACAGATCATCTGCTGCTGTGGCCCCCAGACTCTGGACCTCTCTCCCCCTGAGCCTGAGATCAGTGGACTCAGTGGTCTCCTTTAAAAAACAGCTGAAGACTCACTTGTTCAAAGTGGCTTTTGTATGACCTTCTTCATCACCCTCTCCTTGTTCTGCTCTCCCCACCTATTCCACCTTCCTCAGGATCCACTGATTTCCCTCTTTCCTATTCACTCTCTCTCTTTCTTAACATTTTTAATCACAATTGTCTATTTTTTGCTCATTTTAAATATATTTTTGACCATTTTCTAAATTCTTTTTTATTTTTTTACATTTTTTGTTTTTGTGAAGCGCCTCGTGATTTTTATCTTGAGTGGCGTTATAGAAATGATACTTTCTTCTTCTTCTTCTTCAGTCTCAAGGCAGACACTCATACCACTGGGCCACTGAGCTGGTGGGCCCACTTGATCAGGTGACGTAGGTGTAAAGGGTCAGTCGGGGCTATTAGTAACTAACAACCTGTGAAAATTAGTAGTCAGCTAGCCTGTTACCCACTTCTGATCATATGTGATGGCTTGTTTTATTCAGCATGTTTTGCTGGTTGACCACGGCATAACGTTTTCACGGCTGCAGCCTCACTCTCTTTCTCCTCCGATGGGACACCAGAAAAGCTTTTAAAAATGAAAAGTGATTGAATGGCATTAAAGATGATTAAAATGTATTTATGTAGGGAATTCTGTTGAATTAATCCTTTAAAAAGTGTAACTGTTTTCTCTCTGCCACCTGCTCTCCTTTTCTTCCTAATACCATTAATTCTTTCCTCAGGGCAGGACTTTTTCACTCGTCCGCTGCTCCAACACGCCGGCAAATACAGTTTGTCTGAGGAAAGCAAACACCACTTAGACCTTTAACGCTACTAATTCAGTCACCTACAGGGAGTCAAAGGTAATGTTAAGGCTCCTGTCAGGCCAGCCTCAGCAGCCCTTGTGAACCGAACACTGGCGCCATCATGTGGTCACAAAAGCTCTTTCACAATTTATTGTTCAGTCCTTTTTTATTGTATTCCTTCAAAACGAAATCAATTAAAAAACAACAGAACAACCAAAGCAACAAAAAACAAACTGAATAAAAAGAAGCAGATAGAAGAAAATATCGTATTTGATCAAATCAGCAACATTACATTCATATTCAACCTTTCAGGTTCATTTGATCACCTTTGGGATCTGGATATTTGACGTAACGTTTTACTTTATGTAATTCTCAGAAGGAAAATGGAAATTTTACCTTTAATATAACCTATAAACGACTTCCATCAAACGCGACTCCTAATAATTTTAGCCTTTTGATCTCCATCCCATCCGTTTTTATTGATGCAAGATTCAGAGACAATCTGTTATTTTCAAACCAGTTTAACCCTCTCAGGCTCAAAGTAAGTTTTTACAAAAGGACAAACAACTGAGTCCTTCAGGGGTGCTTCTGGGTTAAAAAATGCTCATGAAATACGTATGTAGAGTAACCAGGTAGGTAGGTTTTAACATTGCACATCTGCAACGCCTGCCTCCAGAGGGTTAACTCTTATCAGCTCATTAGTCATCACTCCAGTCATTTCATTTATATCTGATCCTGAATAAAACATCAGCAAATGGAAGCAGAGCTAATAATAATAATAACAATAATTCATTTTATTTATAATGCGCTTTACATTACAGAAGTAATCTCAAAATGCTACGTTTACTCGCTCATTAATGAAATTGATGTAAAATTACTTTTTCCAGTAATCTACACACTTTAGAAACATTACATAATTAAACAAAAATAAAATCTTAACACAATAATTGTAAACTTTACTTGTGTGTGCGTGCGTGTGTGTGTGTGTGCGCGCGTGTGTGTGCGTGTGTGTGTGTGCGTGTGTGTGTGCGTGCGTGCGTGTGTGTGTGCGTGCGTGTATGTGTGTGTGTGTGTGTGTGTGTGTGTGTGTGTGTGTGTGTGTGTGTGTGTGTGTGTGTGTGTGTGTGTGTGTGTGTGTGTGTTGACGGGGGGCATTAGTCTTTTAGCGCCTCGTCATCTTTGGTGATGGGAAATTCCAATGATGTCCTGTAACGAGTGGGAACCGTATGCTCCTTGTTGATTGGTTGCTTGTTCACCGGGGCATGGATTCGGAGCTGCCCATCGTCCATCAGGCAACAGGAGAGCCTGCACAGATCCAGGTGAGCAGGCAGGTTTATATTCTGCACAAAGCTCATCTGAGCTGAAGCTGAAGAGGAGCAAGAAGCAGAAGAGGAGGAGGAGGAGCAGGACTGGATTTCCTCCTCTCCGGTTTGCTTAATGGCCGTTATCGCCAGGCTCCGCCCATCCAGTTTGACAGTGATGTCATTGGGAGCATAACCGCGAGCGTCTAAAGTGACCAGGAGATCCACCTTTTTGTCGCTGGTGTCCTCATGCTGCTCTGTGCTGTCCGAGTCCAGCTCTCTGTCATCACTCTGCCTGGAAGAATCACAGAAATGGGTCAGAATCAGATCCTGATGCTCTGAGGTCAGAAAAGATCGAACATATTTTCACGTATACTGTGGGTCAGAGCTGAGATTTGGAACGTACCTGGCTAATGTAGAGTGCATGACAGAAAACGGGTTAAATGAGAGCAGCTGGGGGCCATGGAAGAGTTCTCTGCAGAGACTTTCAGCCATCTTGGCTCTTTGGTTGAAGAAGTTCTTCTGTACAGAGGAAAGAGCTTCATGGTGCAGCGGCCACAGCAGTTGCTCCTGGCTGAGGAGAGAGTCCACGTCAAACAGGTTGCTCAGAGCTGCAAACCGGGACGCCATGACCGCACTGCCAAACAGCTCCTACGGTTTGTCTTCCTTTCCTCTGACTGGGAATCTTTAGCCTCCTCCGCTTCCTCAGACTGAATCCTCCTTTGAGACCCTGAGCGGCAGCGCCTTAAATACCTCCGCTGTGACTCCCTGCCTGTTATTTAAACCCCATGAGCTCACTGAGCCTGTCAGCATATGCCAGCGAGGTCAGGCGTGCCCTGTTCTGATCATCAAGACACTGGCCCTTGACTTATGGAGTTTGTGTTAACACCCAAAGATCAGCGCTGACCGTTACACTAAACCGACAAAGTCCACCGAGTAACAACCGATGTAGAAACGATCGCTTTGATGACATCAGAGGACTGCCAAGAGTTATGCAGCAGATCACTGTTTGAACTTGTTGTTGGTTTGAATATAGGACCTGTTTAAAGCAAATGAATGAATGGATGACCCTGTGGACTCACACCTATGTGTCCCCTAAACTCCAGCTCTGTGACGGATAAACTCAGATCTAAACCGAAACCAGAGCCGTCTTCAGCAGGAGCTCAGAAATAGAGCAGCAGAGCAAACGGCGCTTGTCGTGTCTCCGATTACAGTTTGATGTGTGGAGGATGAGCTCAGAGCGCTGATGCTCCTCTCTCTGTGGACACAGGTTTGTCTGAAGCTGCTGGCATTACAAGGAGTCTGCGTCATCTCTGTTTATACTCTTCTTGTCTAAACTGGTTTGAATGGGGCTGATTTACTTCTGACAGTTTAGGGTCAAATCACAGTCTTCACTTCAGTTTGGCAAAGCAGAGAATAAACACTTTTATAGAAGTAAGACCCCTTAATCAGTGTGTGTGTGTGTGTGTGTGTGTGTGTGTGTGTGTGTGTGTGTGTGTGTGTGTGTGTGTGTGTGTGTGTGTGTGTGTGTGTGTGTGTGTGTGTGTGTGTGTGTGGCTAATTAAACTTCTCATTTGTTTTAAGGACGACAAAGCAAAGAAGCGTTTTTATTAAGCTTAGAGGTGAAGAGTGAAGCTGTTTACACACAACCACAGAAGTTCTGCTGTGAAAAGTAGTTTTACATTCAGGGATTTACAGCTGACACGTTTTAATGAAGTAAAAAGTTTGTGTGAAGAATATAATTTTTATCTTCTCGTGTGGATAAATGTAAAAATGTGCTTATTGCCTTTTTGTCACCTGTGGTCTGATTTTCTCTGTAGGACTGCAGGTGTCCAGGGTCAGGAGAGGCTTTACCTGTTGGTCATCCTGGGAGAGAGGCCTTCTACTGTCATCATGTTAATGTTATTTAGCTGTTTGATATTTGAACACGTTTATTAAAACAAATACTAACTGATAACTCTTTCTGGTCATTGATTTTATCACCAGTTTTATCATTACAGATGTTTTTGAACATGTTACATGAACAGAAAATGAAAAGATGGTAAGGAGACAAGATTATTTATAATACTTTAAACTTATTTACAGATCAAAACCAGTATGGACCAGTTATGTACGGTTAAAACAGGATTAACCTGGGTGACTCTTCCTGGATCATTTATTTAAACTGAGTGAGCAGGAAGTCTTTAACAGTGCAGCTGGATCTGCTGCAGGAGGATCCAGACCTGGATGGAGGGCTGGAGCAGACCCGTGGCTGGACGTTTCTGGTCAGAGGAACATCATACAGGACGGTCTGCAGAGAGCTTTGGGACGCTTCCTCTCACTGTCCACTCCATCGTCCATCTACAGGGCCTGCTGGGCTGGCTCAGACGACGGCTGTTACATCTCTGTGAATGACTTGCCTGTTAACAGTAGTGGTGGTCTGCTGGTACCTCCTGCAGGACAGAGCACCACTGACCTCCTCCGCACACATCTTCCTCACACTCATCCTCCAGACCCACAACTTCACCAGCACCGATGCAGATGTGCAGCACAGTGCATGCTGACCTGTAATAGATTTAAAAAATTGTTTGTTTGTTTTTTAAATGAAAAATAAAACATATAACCTGCAGTACACTGGTTCTGTTCAGTTTAAAGAAAAGCAGCAGGGAAAACTACAGAGAATTTACATTTTTAAGACAGATCTAATCATTATTAGGCTTAAGTTGAATAAACAAACTTACATTGAAAACACTTCAATGCTATTTTATTAAAAAGCCAGTTTTTTGAAAACGTTTTACCCTCATTTGATACAAAATAAGTTCTAAGGTCCAATTTACATTAGAAAACATCCGACTGCATTCAACATTTATAATGCATGTGGTTTATATTAATTACCTACATGATAATACTCTGTAGTACTGTGTTGTGTATGTTTAACAAGTTCATTCTGTAGCTTAAAACATACATGAAACCATCTAAAGTTAACATGTAAGTCCTGAAAGCTTCTAGAATAAACAAAGTTACTTTACCTGAAAACGTTTGTGAACAAACGCTGCTGATGGACGTGAAGCTGCTGTAGCTCCTTAATATTCCTGCTCCATTTTCACTAGCTTTAGCATTTTTCCTTTGCGTGTAGCTTCCGCCACGGCTGTGACGGGACCTACGGGCCACCGTAGAGTTGAAGGCTAGACTGTCCGAATTCAGAGCCGCTGACTTCCGCTTTTAGCGGTCTTCAAGGACCCGGTCTTGCTAGACCGGCGAGGACCCGTACTCATAAGCATCCTTCCTGTGGATTCGGACACACCCAGTAAATGCATTTTGTCCTCATGGGCTCCTGTAAAAGGAACCATGATGTCTAATTTGGTGCCGCCCAGAGACTTACACCAGCTCCCATGTACTTAAGACCAGATTTTTATGGTTAGATGTTACAAAGCCGTCCAGTATTTTTCAACAACTGGGCATCATTTCATTCTTTTTCAACAACATTTTGATGGATGTTTCCAGAAATTAATGGTAAAAACTACACATTGTCACTTTAATGTCGCCCAAGGGTTTCCGCAGGGTCTTAAAGAGTCTTAAGAGCATTGAATTTAGGAATTTGGACATAATAGCATAAATAAAGTGATGGAACCAATAATTGAGAACGCAGCGCAGCCTCGGGTAAAAATACTCTTACCACCTGACGTTTTCAGCTTCTGCACTACAGCAGCAATACAACACGGTAAACATAACACAGACCACACAGACCTCCAGCGGAGGAGAAATGCAGAAAAGCTCAGCAGACCACGAGAAAGGGTGACTGACGCCCAGGGACGGACTGGGTCTAAAAAAAAGTCCAGGGCTTTGACTAGGCCTGGCCCAAAGTAATCAGCGAGTGGAAACTTTGCAACAATAATGCTGCATTAAATGGAATATTTACATATATATACAGGGGTGGACTGGGACCAAAATTCGACCCTGGAATTTTTACGAATCGTCGGCCCTCAGTCGGCCCTCCCCATTGGGAGAGCGGTGGGGGTGGGGGGTGTTGCCGCCCGCGGACTTGTCTCTTGGCCGAATGTGAGATCTAATATGGACTGGGACTGTTCTCTTGCCTTCTCAGCCCCACCGTTTTCTTTCCTTTTTTACTTTCAGCTGTGTTTTGCATCGTTTCTTTCTTTCCAACGTCTTTGTCTCCTCTGTCACTTCTTCTCTTTACCTGGCGGCCACAGCCAGTGCAGCTGGCATCCAACCTAGAGGTACACTGCTGCCACCTACAGTACTGGAGTGTGTAACATATTAGTGTGTGTGTGGGGGGGGGGGGGCGCAGTGATGACAGTGTGCGTGAAGAGTAGCTGGCCGGCTCGTCGGATGTCTTGGAGTACCGGCCTTTCTGTGATTCTCCAAAATCCACAGATGGCTAGTCCGCCCCTGCTGACGCCCAGGTTTGGGTGCCAGAACTCTGGGCCTCTTTGAGACTGAGTGAAAACATTTGGTAGGTACCGATATCAGAATAAAAGTATTAAAATGTCCCAATGTGCGACCGAGGCTCACATGACTGAACCCAAGTCACGTTATGAGTGGAGGAGACGCGTCTCCTTTCAACAACACTTCTCTGCAGTTCGCAGATGAAATACTAAAAAATTCTGCGGCTAAATGCACCACCAGCAAGAAGATTTGTGCAGCCAAAATCAGGAATAGCAGCAATTTAACAAAGCACCGAGTCGTGCAGGGCATCATCTTGAGAGCGGAAATATGGAAAGTCTTTGATTGCAAAAAAGTGAACCAGAGTCCATCTCCTTCCAGAACAGTGAAAGGGGGCCTGCCCGCCAGCACAAGAATGCAGCTATAGAGGCCCAAACGCAAGATCATATGTAACATTTGTGGGGATGCACACTTCTAATCAAGAGATCATTTTCTCTGGTGGAGAAGAGTAATTGGCTGCACGTACGTCAGAGTTTTAGCTGGCTAGGCAGATTGAGACATGCGCACACTAGGGCTGCACAGTTCTGGTTAAAATGAGAATCAGGATTTTGCTTAGAAGTGAGATCCCAATTCTCTCATGATTTTTTTTTCCAGAATAAGTGTTTATTGCACTGATTACGTGCACATCAGCTTTATAACAGCTGTTGCTGAACATGAAAACAATAAATGTCTCTCGTCGTCTCTTAACCCTCTGGAGGCAGGTGTTAAAACCTACCTACCTGGTTACTCCACGTACGTATTTCATGAGCATTTTTAACTCAGAAGTACCCCTGAAGCACTTAGTTGTTCATCCTTTTATCAAAACTTATTTTGAGCCTGAGAGGGTTAAGTACACAACTTTTGAATAAGTTAAACGCTGATGAAGAGAGAGGTAGGTAATAGGCATGTTTCTTAAAATGTAAACCACAGTTTTTAACAAAATATAACATTTAAAATGACAACATGATTGTTGTTGACCATGGCAGGACCAGAACGGAGAACACAGTCCTTTTTTATCTAGCCAGCTGCTTAAAATCGTTGTCATTTTGAATTGAGATCACGATTAATTGTGCAGCCCTAGCACGCACCCATGAGAAATGATTCAATGATTTTTGATAATTATTGATTTCTCTGCTGCACAATCACTAAACAGCCCCAGGAAAACAGTGCATGCCATGGTCAACACCTAAGTGGGTGTGGTGTGTGACAAAAGCATCATTCATGTCGTCGTTGTCTTCCTCCGCTTATCCGGGTCCAGGTCGTGGGGGAAGCATCCCAACTAGGGAGCTCCAGACCGTCCTCTCCCCGGCCACCTCCACCAACTCCTCCGGCAGGACCCCAAGGCGTTCTCGGACCAGATTAGAGATGTAACCTCTCCAACGTGTCCTGGGTCGACCCGCAGGCCTCCTGCCGGCAGGACATGCCCGAAACACCTCCACGGGGAGGCGTCCTGGAGGCATCCTGACCAGATGCCCAATCCACCTCAACTGACTCCTTTCGATCCGGAGGAGCAGCGGTTCTACTCCGAGTCCCTCCCGAATGTCCGAGCTCCTCACCCTATCTCTAGGGCTGAGCCCGGCCACCCTATGGAGGAAACTCATTTCGCCCGCTTGTATCCGCGATCTCGTTCTTTCGGTCATTACCCAAAGCTCATGACCATAGGTGAGGATTGGGACGTAGATCGACCGGTAAATCGAGAGACTGGCTTTCTGGCTCAGCTCCCTCTTCACCACGACAGATCGGCTCAGTGTCCGCATCACTGCAGACGCTGAACCAATCCGCCTGTCGATCTTCTGATCCCTCCTACCCTCACTCGTGAATAAGACCCCGAGAAACTTAAACTCCTCCACTTGAGGTAGGACCGCTCTCCCGACCCGGATTTGGCAAGCAACCCTTTTTCGGTCGAGAACCATGTTCTCAGATTTGGAGGTGCTGATCCTCATCCCAGCCGCTTCTCACTCGCAAACCAACCCAGCAAGAGCTGAAGGTCAGAGCTGGATGAAGCTAGGAGGACCACACCATCCGCAAAAGCAGAGACGAGATTCTCCTGCCACCAAACTTGACACACTCCACACCACGGCTGCGCCTGGAAATTCTGTCCATAAAGGTAATGAACAGAACCGGTGACAAAGGGCAGCCCTGGCGGAGTCCAACCCTCACCGGGAACAGGTCTGACTTACTACCGGCTATGCGGACCAAACTCACGCTCCTGAATGAATGGCCCTTAACAGAAAGCCACCCACCCCATACTCCTGGAGCGTCCCCCACAGGGTGCCCCTGGGGACACGGTCATAAGCCTTCTCCAAATCCACAAAGCACATGTGGGTTGGTTGGGCAAACTCCCATGCCCCCTCCATCACCCTTGCAAGGGTATAGAGCTGGTCCACAGTTCCACGGCCAGGACGAAAACCACATTGCTCCTCCTCAATCTGAGATTCAACTATCGATCGGACCCTCCTCTCCAGTACCTTGGAGTAGACCTTTCCAGGGAGGCTGAGGAGTGTGATCCCCCTATAGTTGGAGCACACCCTCAGGTCACCCTTCTTAAAGATGGGGACCACCACCCCGGTCTGCCACTCCCTAGGAACTGCCCCCGATGACCACGCAATGTTGCAGAGACGTGTCAACCACGGCAGCCCTACAACATCCATAGCCTTGAGATACCCAGGTCGAACCTCATCCGCCCCCGGGGCTCCGCCGCTGTGTAGTTGTTTGACTACCTCAGCAACTTCTGCCCCAGAGATTGGACAGTCCATCCCCAGGTCTCCTGGCTCTGGTTCATCCTCGGAATGCATGTAGGTGGGATTGAGGAGCTCCTCAAAGTATTCCTTCCAACGTCCGACTATAGCGCCAGTTGATGTCAGCAGCTCCCCATCCCCACTGTAAACAGTGTGAGCGAGTTGCTGCCTTCCTCTCCTGAGGCGCCGGACAGTTTGCCAGAACCTCTTTGGAGCCGATCGATAGTCTTTCTCCATGGCCTCACCAAACTCCTCCCACGCCCGAGATTTTGCCTCGGCAACTGCCACTGCTGCACCCCGCTTGGCTATTTGGTACCTGTCTGCTGCCTCCGAAGACCCACAGACCAGCCACGCCCTTTTCATGGCTTTCTATAAAATAAGTCTTTGAATCACTCTTAGTCTGACCTCTCAGCTGAGAAAGCTCTGCCAGGGTAGAGTCACCTGGAGCCGAGACCCCGACACAACAGCCTTCAGCCTTCATAGAGATGCACAAACCCAGCCACCGCGTTAAGGTGGTGATTCAGCGGATGGGACTCACTCACTCACTCACTCACTCACTCACTCGCTCGCTCACTCACTCATTCACTCACTCACTCACTCACTCACTCTAGGGCTGGGCAATACATAAAAAATGTGTTATCGAAATGTCTGACTCTTATCGAGATCATTTTGCCATGTCAATAAATTGTATCATTAAAAAAAGAAAATATGTGTGATGGTTGGCAACGTTCATGTCCCTTTAAGAAGCTGTACCGCCTTGAGTCACGTAAAAATGGCCGTGGTTGAGATAAGCCAGTTCCGCGCAGATTAGATCACCGGTGATCGGCGCGCAGTGCATGCCGGTTAGATTTGTGTCCGACTTGCTCTTACACCATGCCTACGTAGGCATCGTGAGATCAAGGCGGCAGCAGATTTTGGAGCAAAATTCTGCAGTTGTTCTCCACCGGCTGAAAAACCTAGGGCGTGATGGGAAACGCCTGGCTCTCACCTGATCTAAGATCTGATTGGTTCCCATCTTGATCCAGGTTTAACTACCTGATATGAAGTGGTCGCTGCGTACTGAAAAACTTTTGCTCCCGGGATCCCACAGTTTCATTTTAGCCCGGTCACTAGCGCGTTTTATTGCAATGATCCAATGTTTGCTGTGTTCAGGATCTCGGGGAATTCGGCTCTTCCCTCATCTTGTCCGCGTCTGTTATGGCATCCTGGGGTTTCTAGTTTGGGTTTTCTGAAAATAACAATAGCCTAACTGCGGGCAACTGCCTGCCAAGATGGTGCCAGTTGATTTGAACTGTTGCATGCCGGGAGAAGTGGCGTCAACTCACGGAGCTCTTTGCAGGCCATGTGAGAAACGTGTTTTGTCTTCTTTTGCCACGTTTCCTGTGAGCACACTAAAACTACAGCTGATAACCTTTACTTTTTACAACAGTCATGCCTTCATGTGCACATGTCTACAACATATGATATCCACAAGCATGTGAGGATGTGTTTCGGTTGCTAACAGGCACCAGAATTAAAATAAAAAATTAAACTATGAACTCTAACGCGATATCTTCACCCATCGTCACCCGCGAGCTACACATGTAGGCAAATCTGTCCGACTTAAACGCCGGCTTTCAGCCACTCCCCCTGCTGCGTCCGTCTGCTCTCGTCTCTTTTCCAGGCGAGGCGCGGCTCAACTCGAACACGGCCATTGACTCAGCGTAATACATGTGACACCTTTTGTTTCTGCGTGTGCCTGTAGCTATCGTCCATGTATCGTTATCTAGGTGACATCCTCTTTATACCGTTATTATGACTTTGGGTGATATCGCCCAGCCCTAACTCACTCACTCACGCATTCACTCACTCACTCACTCACTCACTCACTCACTCACTCACTCACTCACAGCCAGAGACGTGTGGGGGGAACCGGAGCACCCGGAGAAAACCCACGCATACATGAGGGAGAAAATGCTAACTTCACATGGAAAGGATTTGAACCGGTGACCTCGCTGTGAAGCTAAACTTTCTACATCGTCTCCAACATGCAGCCCCGTTTTTTTCCTCTGGCTGTGTGTGTTGGGGGGGTTCAACCAGTCACGTGATCTGTTTATGACGTGGTTTTGTGTTTCCGTCGACACGCCGGAGTCATAAACTTTTTAAAGCGTCTCCACATAGAAACACTCTTCTGGTGTCTGACTGTCTGTGGACGGTCCTCTTTAGGTGGACAGTCGTCATCATGGAGACTTACAGACCCAACCAGTTCTGACTCGTGACAGATTTCAGTCGGAGGACAAGTGTCTGTGTCCGTCTGACAATTCTGAGTAGGATCTGTCTCCAGACTCTCCACAGGTGTGTGTGGGTCTGGTGAACTCCCTTCAGAAGCAGCCTGGAGCTCAGAGCAGAGACGGTCTTGCAGCTGCAGTCTCAGGGCTTCAAACTCTTCTTCATGCTGCTCATTAATTCTGAGTTTCTCCAGCTGAAGGTTTTTGATTGCCCCATAGAGTCTGGTCTCTGTGTCCTCCATAGTCTGCAACTTGCTCATGAGATCTCCGTTCTTCTTCTGCAGATCTCCAATTTCTTTTTCTAAACTCTGATGAACTGAGTCTTTGTTGTGACTGTTCTGTAGTTCTTGCTCTAACTGCAGGCGCTGCTGGTTTAAACGTTCCTGCAGATCTTCACAGAGACTTTCCTTTTTCTGCAGCTCATTCTCTAAAGTCTGCAGTCTGTTCAGTCTGGTTTCTGCGACATCCTGATAATAATCCAGTCCCTGCTCTAATTCATTAATTTCTATCAGTAAATTGTCCTTACTGATGTCTTTTTTCTGCTGTTTTTTCTCTAACTGGACTCTCAGCTGCTTTTCTTTGTTAAAACATTCTTCCAGTTTTACACAGAGAGAAGATTTCTCCTCCAGCTGTGCAGACACCTCATCCAACTGCTTCTTCATGGAGTAAAAATTCTCCATCTTGGCTTTAAGATCTGTGTTTTCTTTCTCTAATTCTCCAATTTGCTTCCTGAAGTGCTGATTGTTTAAATCTTTGTAGAAACTGTTCTTCTGTTCGTCTTCTAGCTGGCGCCTGAGGTCGGCCTGGTCCTCTAAACGCTTTTGGAGATCTGCACAGACGCCTTCCTTTATCTGCAGCTGAATTTCTAAAGCCATAATTCTTTTGTGCTGGGTTTCTGGGGTTTCTGCCTCACTTTGATGGAAACCCAGTCTCTCTTCCAGTTTACTGATTTCTTTCTTTAAGTTCTCGTTACTTATGTCTTTCTCCTGAATCTTCTGTCTTTGGTGGGCTCTGATCTGAGATTCCTGTTTTAAACGCTTCTGGAGATCTTCGCATAAATCATCTTTTTCCTTAAGTTGAATATTTAAAGTTCTCACGTTTTCTTCATGGGTCTCTCTTTTGCTCTGGTAATAATCCAGTCCTTGTTCCAGTTCATTAATTTCTCTCCTGTAAAAAGCACAATCAGACTCGGCCTTAAGTCTGTTTTTCTTCTCGTTCCTCAGAGACTCGTTTGCACGGCTCAGATGGTTTTTGAGTTCACTCACCTGCCTTAAAAGTTTTTCCACGTTTTCATGTTTTTCACAAGCAGCTGATTCCTGCTGGACTTTTCCAGATCCAGGAGTTTTTTCTAGTGGTTTCAAATCATGTTCGGAGCTTTCTTGGCCGTCTCCGTCAGAATCAAAAGTTTTTTTCAGATTGTAATCCACTTCTGGATCTTCGAGGCACATCTCATACCAAGACGGTTTTGTTTTACTAGAGACGTTGTTTCCAGGCATTTCTGGCTCTTTGTGTAAAATATTCTTGTGTTTGAGAGAGAAAGTCAGAAACGCGATGATTCTCACGAGAGCTCTGTCACACGTGTGTTAACAGTGAGCTGTGGAGTCTACTACTGACTGACGAGCCTTTGATGACGTCATATAGAGCACGCAGACGCTGGCAGGGCCCTTTATGTTGTGCTCCTGATCTCCTTTATTCTTCTTCCGTGGACGTTAACGCGTGCACCCTCCCAAGTTATACATCAAAACGAGCGGCTCGGCAGTGGGAGATGTACTCTTTGGTTTTCTAAGCAATCCGTTTTACGATGGCGGAAAGATTTGCAAAAAACGTGTGTGCCATTCAAAATTTGCATTATTATCCATTAAATATGCGCATAATTTAATTTGTTTGTATTTATTTCTTTAGTTATTGACTTATTTTTAAGGAGGATCAAACCACTTGAGATTAAGCATTTCGTTTACAAGTGAGCAGAGGTGGAAACGAATTGAGTAGCTTTTTTGTTTATTAATACTTTTTAAGTTGTTTTGAAAATCCGTACATTTACTTTTACTAGAGTATGTTTTTTTAAGAATTGTAATTCGCTATTTCATCATATCCGTAACTGAAAGAAGTTGTAGCTTAATGAATTAAAAATATTGCATGAGTGCCGTGTCTAAACGGGGAGGGGGGGTATACCTTAGGTAATGAGGACAAACAGACATTTTTACCGCAGTTTTCTCAAAAACATCAGTTCAGTCCCTGTGATCAACTCGCTGTTTACCTCCTCTCTCCCTCCTCTTCTGTGGGTTGGAACCCGCACCTTAGCGCACCGGTGTGACGTCATCAGAATTCTGCTCGGTTCGGTAACCAGACTCGGTTCCGTATTTGAAACGTGTTTCCCTACCGCTCCGCACGGCAGCGGCAAAATAACGTTTAGCGCTCATAACAGGCGGATTATCAGCACTTTGCTCATAAAACAGAAGACCTGCAGGCCTCTGTGAGTTCATCCTGATACTGTTCAGGTGTAAACATTGTGCTCCATCCCTGTGTTTGAACTCAGAAGATGCTCCTTGATGCCACAGATATGTGATGATTTAGCTTGTTTCTTTATTTTACTCCAGAATAAGAGATTAAATTATTACTAAAGCAGTTCAATGTAGTTAAATTAGTCATTCACATGATTCTAACATGCTGCAGTGTGTGTGTGTGTGTGTGTGTGTGTGTGTGTGTGTGTGTGTGTGTGTGTGTGTGTGTGTGTGTGTGTGTGTGTGTGTGTGTGTGTGTGTGTGTGTGTGTGTGTGTGTGTACAAATGGCTGAACATGAAAATAGTCTCCTACACCTGTCTCCTGCAGTAGCTTCTGATAGAAAACAGACGGTGAAACTCTAGGATCACAAAGGCCTGACAGATCTACGTCACAGTTTTGCTTATTGTGTCTTGGTCAAGTATGCGCTTGAGTATTTTTGGTTGGTTCATAGCATAGCATAGTTTATTTATATAGCACATTTAAAACGCAGCATGGGAGCTGCCCAAAGTGCTGCACCGGCTAAAACAAAACACAACCATTCGAAATAACTAAAACAGAGGATAAAAATCCCAATTAAAAGCAGATAAACATGATAAATACTAAGAACACATTAAAACAATGATACAATTAAACACTAAAACGAGTCACTGTCTAAAACCTAAAGAGTAAAAGTGGGTCTTTAAAATATTTAAAAACCACCAGAGATGGAGCCTGCCAAACTCCAATGGGCAATGAGCTCCATAGCTTTGGGGCAGCATGGACAAATGCTCGTTCACCCCGCGATTTGAATCGCATCCGCGGCGTGCACAGCAGCAAAAGGTCAGCCGACCTCAACGTGCGCGTGGGCACATGTGGAGTGAGCAGGCCAGAGAGATAGGGAGGTGCCAGGTCATTGAGAGCTTTAAATACAAAGGTCAGTAACTTAAACTGCACTCTGAAAATGACAGGGAGCCAGTGAAGATGTTGCCAGGACAGGGGTAATGTGGCTACGTCGGTGTGTACTCGTCAAGAACCTGGCAGCAGCGTTCTGGACGACCTGCAGCTGATTCAGGGCGGATACCGGAACACCATGGATAAAGCATCTGCCTCCCACTCTGTCTTGCCGTGTTCTGACTTCGGTTCGATCCCCCGTCTCAGCAGGAATTTATTTTCTTCTTCTTTATTACAGTTTAACCCTTCATCCTGTACATGGCCTTGCTCCGCAGTATCTGTGTGAGCTTTTAGTAACTTTCTCCCCGTCTCGGTCACTGAGGTCAGCCGACCAGTTTCTCCTGGAGGTGCCGAGAACAAAGAGAAAGCTCAGGGGTGATAGAGCTTTCTCAGTAGCAGCTCCAAGGTTGTGGAATGCACTCCCGATTCAGATTAGGATGGTTTCATCACTGTCGGGTTTTAAATCACTCTTAAAGACTCATCTGTTCTCAGTTGCTTTTAATTCAGTTTGAGAATGCATCTGTTTTTAGTAGCTTTTATGTCAGTTTGATATGTTTGTTTTATCATGTTTTTACTTTGTGATGAACTTTTTATCTTGTTTTTAGAATTTTTAGGGAACTTCTGTTCTCTTTCTTAACATTCGTTTCGATGTCTCACTATGGGATACGCCCCTCCGCGGATTCCTCAGAAGCACTTATCTCAATACGCCAATCCTGATTGGCCAGTGACCGTGACGTACGCGTCCCCCTGCTACTATAAGTAGCAAGCGTCCCAACGTACGCACTATTCAATCACCTCTTCTCGCTTCGGTGGTCGCTTATCTCTGAGGTAAGTTAGCTCAACTGTTCACAGACGGAGCCTTCTAATATTCTCTCCGTCGCCGAACGTTAACTTACTGTCCTTCTGTCCTGACCTTCACCATAGGCTCGGGGCATAACGAGCAGCTTCACACTCCAGTGCACCTGTTCGTTCTCTGCTAACACACCAGTTAGCCTACATGGAAGCCGCTCCTCCCACCAGAGGAGTCGACGGCGCAGGAGCTCGCCTCTGTACCTGTGGGAACAAAATCTCAAGCACAGACCCGCACAAGGTCTGCTCGAGCTGCCTCGGGCTGGAACACGCCCAGCTGGCATTGGAAGTCCCCGGGTCATGTGAGAGCTGTGCTTGCTTCACCCTGAAGAGCCTTCGCCGGCGGCTAGCGCGCCAAGCTAGCCTGTCGGGGAAGGACCCTTGCCTGCCGGCCCCTGGGCCACCGCCTGGGGACGCCAGCGAACATGTCCTCCCGGAGCCGGAACCGTGTGCCGAACTCAGCTGGGGCTCACAGCTCGAACCGGCCGGTCCGAGCTACCCCGTCGAGGACGTGTTGGAGTTGGACTACGGAGACGACGGGGGCACCTCGGAACTCCTCATTTCAGAGGAGGACGAGGATGACGACGTTTTTCTCCCCATCGCTCAGGCCTCCATGCCTAGCTTTCCGTCCTCTCCCAGGGATGGAGCGGCTTCCCCGGCCGCCCACCTGGACATGCAGTCAGTCTGCCGACGCGCTGTGACCAGGCTCAACATCCCTTGGCCCACCATGGTCACTGAGGCTGTCAGATCCCGCTACGAGGGAAAGAAGCTGCCTCAGGCCACAAGAGCGGCAAAGCCCCTCCTTCCCGCCTTCCCGGAGCTTCTCCAAGAAGTGAGGTCCTCCTGGGACAAACACCCTTTCAGCTCCAGGTCTCCTGTCCAAGGAGCCTCCTATCGCTGGACTTCGAGGGGATGGAGAAGGCTGGCATGCTTCGCATGCTGCCGATGGAACCGCTGGTTGCAGCCCACCTGCACCCACGGCTCTCGGCAACTTCCTCCAGGCCTCCCGCTCTCCCCGCGAAGGCGGACCGCTTCCAGTCGGTGCTGAACGAGAGGGCGTACAAGGCTGCCGCCATCTCCGCCCGAGCTTTGAATGTCTCCTCCATGCTCTCGGCGTACCAAGCCGAGCTCTGTGAGGACATGAATACTCCGGACCCGGAGGTGTGGGAGGAAATCACCGTACTGACCGACATCTGCCTGCGTGTGCAGCGCTGCGCGGTCCAGGCTACGGCTAAAGCTATGGGCATGATGGTGCTTCAAGAACGTGCACGATGGCTGAACCTCTCCAACCTCTCTGATAGAGAGAAGGAGGACATTTTGGACATGCCAATCGTGCCTGAAGGCATTTTTGGCTCTGCCCTGGCATCAATGCAGCAACGGTGTGAGGCCAAAAAGAAAGAGGATGAAGCCCTTCATCTCTGCCTTCCCCGTAAGCCCTCACCGGCGCTGCCGGCTCGGCCGAACCTTCCTCAGGCGGCTGTCCGAGCCCAGCCTCAGTTCTGGATCCCAAAGCGCCCGAAGCCTCAAGCTGTCCAACCAGCTCCTTCGGGCTCAGCGCCTCGACCAGTTTAGCCTCAGCGATCCGGCAACCAAGCCGCTCCGCCGCCGGGACAACCCACCCGACCCGGCGGTCAGCAGGTGAGGAAGAAGAAGAGGGCAGCCTGACGGAGTTCTTTCCCTCCAGACGCTGCAGCTGGCAGTTCCCTGTTCGCCAGCTCCTCCTGTTCGATGTTGCCATGGTGCCTTCTCCCCCCCTCACGGAACCCCTCCGGCAGAGTCCCCGAGCGGTTCAGGGTGGGGCCAGGACGTGCAGCCGGCTGTGCCGGCTCAAAACACACGTCACAAGCACTCACATTGTTTTTCACAAACATGTCACGCTCAAGGAGCATTAAAAAGTTCGCTGCCGCATCCAGACAAAATGTCAAGGGCGCAGCAAAAATCAATAAAAATGTTGCCCATGAACATTTCCAGGCGTGGGCGGCCCCTGGCGGACTCATCCGCCAGTCACGGGTCGTCCCCGTACGCCTGGGCCGTCAAAGCACAAAGCCCCCACGCATGCGCAGTGGTTGCCACGAGCACCGCTGCCCCACAACCTCTGGAGGGAGCTGCTGCTCCGTGTGTCACGGCTGTGTCACCGCTCTCCACTCACATGGAGGAATGGACAGCGGTTTCTGCTTCACATTGGGTGCTGAGAACTATTTCGAGAGGTTACAGGCTCCAATTCGCTTCTGTTCCTCCTCGATTCTCCGGCGTAGTGTTCTCCCACGCCCAGGGGACGTCAGCTCACATCCTTCAGGGAGAAATCTCCTCCCTGCTGGAGAAGGGAGCGATATGCATTGTGCCTCCCGATCGGTCTCAGAGCGGTTTCTACTCCAGGTACTTCCTGGTCCCGAAACGGGGAGGGACCGGGATTCGCCCGATCCTGGATCTGAGGGCCCTGAACCGATGCCTCAGAAAGTACAGATTCAAAATGCTCACGCTCTCATCCCTTTTGCGTCTGATTCACCAGAACGACTGGTTCACCTCAATCGACCTGAGGGACGCATACTTTTATGTTCCCGTGTACCCTCCACACAGGAAATTTCTGAGGTTTGCCTTTCAGGGAGTGTGTTATGAATACACCGTGCTCCCATTCGGCCTCTCGCTGAGCCCGAGGGTGTTTGTCAGGTGTACGGAGGCAGCGATCGCCCCTCTGAGAGGGAGGGGCATTCGGCTGGCCACGTATTTAGACGACTGGCTCCTGCTGGCACGGTCCAGAGAGGAGGCAGCGTCAAACACGCTGGTTGTGATCCCTCACTTGTGTGGTCTGGGTTTCAGAATAAACTGGCAGAAAAGCGCTTTACTCCCCTCCCAGAAAATAACCTTTCTAGGTCTGAATCTGGACTCAGGGGCGTTCACGGCCCGTCTCTCGACACCGCGCGTGAACGCGCTCTCGCTCTGCCTGGCGCGCTTCCGCCTACACAGTTCGGTGCGGTTTGCGTTATGCCTCAGGCTTTTGGGTCTCATGGCGTCGGCTATTTCAGTGGTACCACTCGGCCGTCTACACATGAGAGATTTTCAACGCTGGGTGGCTTCTCTGGGTCTCTCTCCAGTGCGCCACAGAGCGCGCAGGGTGACGGTCTCTGCAGCGTGCGTCGCGGCGCTCCGCTGTTGGCGTCACCCCTCCCTCTTGGCACAGGGGGTGCCTTTGGGGTTGGTTCTGGTGAGGAAAGTGGTCACGACAGATGCGAGCCTGTCAGGTTGGGGGGGGGGCTCCTGGAGGGTCGCTCTGTCAGGGGTGTGTGGAGCAGAGAGCTCTGGGGGACACACATAAATTATCTGGAACTCCTCGCGGTCTTTCTAGCCCTGAGGCGCTTCCTGCCTTTTCTCTCCGGCCATCATGTCCTGGCAGGCCCGGAGTGGCTAATCGGGAGGGTCTGGAGAATTCCCGGTGGGCCGCGCGATGTTTGGGCCGCATGGGCCGGTGCTCTCGTTTTTGTTTTTTATCATTTTATTTTTATTTTTTGGTGCCGGTGTTCAGTCATGGCACTGAGGCCGCCGGGCTGATCTCATACGCTCCTCCCGGCTGTCTCTACCTGCAGGCTGCAGCTCGTTTTTTTTCTTTTTGCCCAATATGCGCCTGTGCGCACCACGTGACCTCGCAGTTGACGGAAAGATGGAAAGTAGAAAGAGCAAGGGTGGCGCGGAGAAGGCAAGAATTAAAAAGAGGAAAGCGCTGGAAACAGATGCAGCTAAATGTGCAAAAATGAGCACCTTTTTTTCTCAAACAAGCTCGCAGTCTTTAACTTCAAATGAAGATAAAACGGGTAAGGCAAGTCAAGATGTTAAACTTTACCGGCTGCAAATCACCATTCAAGTTAATTAAGCATCAATAATGAATTATATGGCGTCATGACATAACGTTATGTAATATAGTCAACAGTATGATGTGACTGATGCCACCAAACTGTCTTGTAGCCCACAAGATCCAGTAGGCCTAATAAGCACCAGGCAGAAACCCACCATTCCAGAGTGGACATGTACAGGTAGGATTACTTATTGAGTCAGTGAACTGAATATTATTAAAATTTATATGATGAAAACTATCCTGGCTCTATATGAAAGTGTTCTAAAATGCTAGATGATTCAGCATTGATCAGAAAGCGTGTAAAAAGGAAAATGAATGCTGAATTGTGACAATTTTCACACAATGTAGTGTCAGAAGAAGAGCCAGGAGCCAGCAGTGAGGGTATTGCTCCTGTTGGGATAGAAGGTGAGCCAACTCATGTGCAAACATCAGTTTCATTATAATAATTTTAATGTCCAAATAATAGTAGTGACCTGATGTATTTTTATTAGTAAATGCACAAAGCCCACAACAGATAGTTATTAGAATGAAAGTAAAATGAAATAAGCCTGCATATTTTGCCATAGAAAATATTTTAATTGGTTACAAAAAATGTGTTTTCCATATCAAATGTGCTAAAGCTTTACAGATGATTATTTTAATTGTGTGCAGGCGAGTCTAGGGAAACTGGAAAAAGTGTGAAAGGGAGTGCTGAGTCATTTCATTTTAAAGGTTTGAAAATCTCAGAACAGCTGTTTGAACAGAAGGTAGATTGTTATATTGTTAGAGAATGTGTTGTAAAGAACAATGTTGGAGATGTGCACTGATGTTCAAATAAACCTACATTGTAAAGCAACTCTTTCTTGCACTGAATTACAAGGCTTTACCGAGTAGTGTGCTTTTGTAGACTATACATATAAAGTTCTAACATGATTTTAATAATAATTCATTAAGTGGGCCGGTCTGGGGTCTGAAACTCCAGGGCTGAAAATGTGTCCCACTCCGGCCATCATGTCCTGGTGAGAACAGACAACACCACGACTGTGGCTTATATAAACCGCCAGGGGGGGCTGCGCTCCGTGCGGTTACACACGCTGGCACGCAGACTGATCCAATGGTGCAGCAGGCATCTCCTCTCAATCAGAGCCACCCATGTCCCGGGTGTTCTGAATCGGGGGGCGGATCTGTTGTCCAGAGGGACACCCCTGTACGGGGATTGGAGCCTGCATCCAGCAGTGTTGGAACAGATTTGGATCCGGTTCGGCAGAGCCGTAGTGGATCTTTTTGCCTCCAAGGAGTATGCTCAGTGTCCACTGTTCTTCTCCCTGCGCGACCGAGACGCTCCACTCGGCGTGGACGCGCTGGCGCACGACTGGCCACGGGGACTGCTTTACGCTTTTCCCCCAGTGGCCCTGATACCACCCACCTTGCTGAGGGTACGAACCCAGCGCCACACTCTCATTCTGGTGGCCCCATACTGGCCAGCCATGCATTGGGTGGCAGACATTTTCCAGCTCCTGGAGGGCCAACCTTGGAAACTGCCGCTTCGCAGGGACCTGGTGTCCCAAGCGGGAGGCTCGATCTTCCACCCTCATCCAGAACGGCTGGCCCTGTGGGCCTGGCCCCTGAGGGGTGTGGGCTAGTGTCAGCAGAGCTGCCCCAGGCAGTCATTCGAACCATTCAGAATGCTAGGGCCCCCTCCACTAGGTCCCTATATGACTGTAAATGGAGGGTGTTTGAAGCCTGGTGTCAGGGCAGGGAGGTCTCACCCTTCCAATGCCCGGTGAACGTCATTCTGTCTTTCCTGCAAGACTTGTTGGATGGGAAGAAGGCTTTCTCCACCATTAAAGTGTACCTAGCAGCCATTTCCGCCCGACACTTGGGTTTTGGGAAGAAACTGGCAGGTCAACACCCCCTGGTGTGTAGCTTCATGAGGGGCGCGCGCAGGCTTCTCCCTGTGTCCCGACCCCTGGTGCCCTCATGGGATCTGTCCTTGGTGCTGTCGGCCCTCTCCGGGCCTCCATTTGAACCTATGGACGGCCTGGACCTTAAGATCCTGTCTCTTAAGGTGGTGCTACTCCTGGCTTTGGTATCTGCAAAGCGAGTTAGTGACTTACAGGCTCTCTCTGTGCACCCATCCTGCACCCAGTTTGCACCAGGTGACATGAAGGTGTCCTTGAAGCCCAACCCTGCCTTTGTGCCTAAGGTGGTGGGCTCCTTTTCTCCTATTATCCTCACAGCTTTCTACCCGCCACCCTTCTCCTCTCCTGAGGAGGAGCGGTGGCACAAGCTGTGTCCGATTCGCGCGCTCAAGGAGTATGTGAATCGGACGGAGAACCTTCGCAGGGGGGACCAGCTTTTTGTGTCACGGGGTGGGCCTTGTAAGGGGAAACCCGTCACAAAGCAGCGGCTCTCCCACTGGATTGTGGAGGCTATTTCTATGGCTTACTCCTGTCAGGGCATTCAGGCTCCTGTTGGGCTCAGGGCCCATTCTACTAGGGGCCTGTCTGCTTCTTGGGCCTTTTTTCGGGGGCTGTCAATCCAGGAGATTTGTGCTGCAGCAAGTTGGGCTTCTCCACTTGCATTTGCACGCTTCTATAAGCTTGATGTTTCGGTCCCTGCAATGACTCACACGATTCTAGTGTGGGGTCTTTGGCGGGCCAAGACGTATCACTGTAGGTTGGTGATCGCTGGATAAGCTGCCTGGCAATACGGGAGTCTCCATATCCCATAGTGAGACATCGAAACGAATGTTAAGAAAGAGAACTTTAGGTTACTATCGTAACCCCGGTTCTCTGAGTAACATGAGTGAGATGTCTCACCAGACAACCCTTCTTGCTGGGCGAAGCGAGAAGAGGTGTTTATCTTGAATAGTGCGTGCGTGGGGACGCTTGCTACTTATAGTAGCAGGGGGACGCGTACGTCACGGTCACTGGCCAATCAGGATTGGCGTATTGAGATAAGTGCTTCTGAGGAATCCGCGGAGGGGCGTATCCCATAGTGAGACATCTCACTCATGTTACTCAGAGAACCGGGGTTACGATAGTAACCTAAAGTTCTTTTTGGCTTGTTAAGCACTTTGGTCAGCTTTTATGCTGTTATAAAGTGCTTTATAAATAAAGTTGACTTGACTTGACTTCATGGTGAAACCATTTAAAACATCACAACCATTTTTGATTTAGCCCGCTGAAGCTCCAGGTGAGGTGAGCAGAGACGATTGGGACCAGAACACCAGAACTAAATGCTGCTTGCTTGGAAGTGACCAAATTCAAAGACATTTAGAGACCCAACACATTTAGCTGAAAATAATCAATAAAACTAAAATAAAAATATAATATTTCCCAATTTTTTAGAGTTGGTCTCATCTGCAACAGCGGTCTCCTTAGCAGCAGGAGGCAGAACATGAAAGCAAATGAGCAGATTAGCAATGATTTGTTTCTTAAATTTTCTTATCATGTAGACCTGGGATCGGGAGAAAACTCCCCGTTTCCCATGAGACAAAGAAGACACGCCCATCATGTGTTGTAGGTCCAAGGATGACCAGCTTAGGTAACCTCAAAGCTGCAGCTTCAGCAAAAGGAAATTGACCAATTCTAGGCCTCAGGAACACAGGTCTGCATGTTTTCCATCTCTCTGCTTCAGCATACCTGATTTACATATTTGTGTTGCCTCCTTGGAGGACATGCAGTGCTGCAGATGCCGGTTTATCACTCACTCATTGAAGTGATGGCAGCAGAGAACACGTGTTTCTCTGGCAACATGGAGAACAAACAGAGCAGGGGGTCCTGAATTAGGAAACGGTGACTCAGCGGAATTTAGCTTCTACATAAGCACAGCGCCCCCTGCTGATGATCAGCCAGCTAATGACTAACAGGTTTAGGGGATAGCATCCTGCAACACATGCACTGCAGTAAGCAGATAGCTGAACATGATGTGATGTGTTATACAATTAACAGAATACGAGAATCACACAAGACCTACAGATATAGCCAGTATTTAACTTACTGCTTTATGTCCTTCTTACCAAATATTTCATTTAATTATTGTTGATGTGTTCGGTAACAAGATGGCGCCTATGCTTGGCTTAGACACAGTCACCGGCCACTTTTTCAAACTTTTCTCCACTAGCCTTGTTACGGCTGGAGCCTTTTTTGTGTTGTGATTTCATTTTTCTGTGCATTTTTATGCTGCATCCGAGGAGCCTGCCTGCAGACTATGGCCTGTTTGCTCACCCTTGCTCCTCCCTGCACCAGCTGAGCTGGGTTTTCATCAGCCGCAAATTGCTTAAAGGACCTGCTGGAGCTCCTCACCAATGGGGACAATAGTGCAGAGCTGCCTTTCCTCTGGTCTGGTGTCTCCCACTTAGATATTTGATATTGAAGAAGGAATAAGCCTTAGGTGTAACCTGTTACCTTAGATTTTGTGCTCTCTTTAGAGTTATGTTACATTTTAGTGTTTGAACCTGTTTTGGTAAAAAGTTTTTTCTTTATCCATGGTGGTTTCTTTTCTGGAGTAAGACAAAAAAAAAGAAAGTAAATAAAACTTTTGTTAATTTTCCTTTGTGTCACGCGTCCTCCATGTTACCTCAGGCCGCCTAGACACCTGGTTGTAACAAGCCTCCTCTCTTCCACCTTGCTCCTGTCTGCATTCCTCTTCAGTAGTGTCCCTGCTACCATCTCCTATGATCGCCAGACTCTGTTGTCCTTCCGTTCGTTCACGATCGCCCAAGATGCACCGAGGACGTACCTCCCTGTTTGTTTATCTGAGTGGCGTACTGGCCCGGAGCCAAACGACGATTCCAAACAGGGCGCCTCCAGCGATGTTTGTCCGGTCCCGGGAAAACGTCGGAGGAAAAGAGGTAAACAAGCAGGAATCCAGGTGAGAATACGACTTCTCTTAAAGTGTGGTTTATCTAGTAAACATCAGCGTGATCTTCTAGCTTCTTGTCCTTTGTTTGGTGACCTGAGCGCCACTTCCGCATTCCTGCCAGGCCGCGTTGTGGCGCGGTTCATCCGTCCAAGTTTTTTAAGGTCGGTTTATCCTCATTCCTCAGTGGTTTCTCCTCCTGTTCCCTCCATAAGTGGTTTTTATAAACACCGTGGATCTAACCCTGCTAATTTACGTCCACTAACTCCAGCTGTTTCTGTAGTTTCTGATTCCTCCTCCTCACTCAGCATGGCTCTATTAAACACCCGCTCTGTTAACAATAAGTCCTTCCTGCTCAATGATCTAATTCTGTCTAAAAACCTGGATTTTCTGTTTCTGACTGAAGTTTGGCAGCACACATCTGATTATTCTGGTCTGGTTGAACTCTGCCCGAGTGGTTATTCTTTTCTTAGCCAGCCCCGGGGTTCTGGTCATGGTGGAGGCCTAGCTGTTGTTTTCAGAGACCATCTTCCATATAGCTCTACAACCTCTGGTCACTCTGCTTCCTTTGAACGGCAGGTGATTAAAGTCGGGCATAAGGACCCGTTCTACTGTGCTGTGGTTTATCGTCCACCTGGTCCAAACAGTTCTTTCCTTCAGGAGTTTAGTGACTTTCTATCCTCCACTGTGAAGCTGTCTAGACTGGTGATTGTTGGTGACTTTAACATCCACGTTGATGATCCCTCCGATCACTTTGCCATGAATTTCTCCAGCCTTATGGACTCCTTCAGCATTACCCAGCATATTTCTGGCCCCACACACACACCAGGGGGCACACTCTAGACATTGTTTTTACCCTGAGTCTAAATGCTGACAGTGTTTGTCCTGAGGATGTTTATATTACAGATCACCATTGCATTTTCTTTAACTTGTCAGTTTCTGCGTCCCCACCTCCTGCTCGCCGTGTGGTTAGTTCTCGTTTTCTTAATGAGAGCACAGCTAGCAATTTTTCTGCTGCTTTTGATCTGTCTTGTTCTTCTGATAACGACCCATATTCCTTAACTTCTCAGTTTAACGAGCACTGCCTCTCCATTCTCGACAACATCTGTCCTGTCAGAACCAGATCAGTTCCTGCAGTGAACCCTACTCCCTGGTTTAATGACAGCCTTCAAACACCTGTTGTGCGCTCTGGAGTGAGGAAGAGACGGTCACGTGACTCACGCCAGCTATATAACTTTATTAAACAGAAATTTTATTAATTATTATTTTTGTTATTGTTGAGGGGGCACGAACAGAAAATTCTTTAAAAAAATAAAAAAAATAAATAAATATAAATAAATCATTAAATCTCAAAAAGGGCACTTTGGGCACATGGGACAAAAGGGGCAGGGTCTCAAGCACCCTCCCCACCCCCCCACCCCGTCTGCACGTGCCTGCTGTTTAACCATGAAATTTAAATGTAATAGGGTAAAACCCAGTGCATTTAACATAATGCTGCACTTTAGAAAATGGGTTGAAATATAACATTTTGGTGGAGCTGGGTTCCGACTATCGGCTTGTGGAGCTCTTCTCCCCTCCCCGCAGCTCGGCGCATCTCTGTCTGATCACGGCTTCTGTCTGCTGTGCGGCTGCCGGCTTTCAGCAGCTTTCGGCAGACCTCTGTGTTCCACCCGGTTTTACCCAGCGGTCAGCCCGGCGTATCTCTGACTCAGAAGCTCTGGTGTTGTGCACAGTTAACTCCGGTTGTGGCTAGGTGGCTACCTTCGTTAGCTTAGCTCCCATCTCCACGTTAGCTTTGGGTTAGCTTCAGGTTAGCTTGTAGCTAGTTCAACCGGGTGTCGTCAGTTGATCTCAGCCTTACAGCCCCACCCTCAGCTCCACCTCTCTTCCCTGTTGTGGAATTGTCTGGGCTTGACGGAACCTGTGACGCGGTCAAAATGGTGGTGGTGGCCACCTCCCATTTAGCCTCAAAAATGTGTTATTGGAGCCTATGGAAATGAAATGTCCAGTATATATGTCGATGGGCAAAACCATGCCACACTAGTGAGGCTTTTTTCACTTCCTGGAATTCTCTACCTTTAAACATGGGACTAGCACCACTCTATGACCAAAACAAGTATTGCAACCAGAAAACTGAAATAAACAGGATTTACTATGCATATAATGGTACCCATTTTTCACCTGGTTACACATATTTTCTTCTTTTTTCTTCTTCCTGCTGCTAGATGTGTCAGTACTGCTGTTGCTGGCAAACTACATTTCCCAGAGCAACCTTCACTGCAAGGGGCACCAGCATTTGTGAAGCTGAGTGCTACCAGGGTGATGCAGTAGTGACCTCTGAACTCAGTTAAACTAAACTTCATGTATAATAAACATATTTATTGTGTTTTAAAGTGAATTGTAGTTTTTAAATGTATATTAATGCATTTGTGATTTTAAAAGATACATATTTTATCACAGACGTGCTGCAGGTGATGCTCATAAAATTAAAATATTTTATTTCAAACATATACATTCACCTACATTTCATAAAACATTCCATGCAGTTGTTTGAAAAGGAGTAGGGAGAAGTATATACTTATTTAATATCAGGACAGAGTTGATTTCTTTCAGCAATTAATTCAAAAAGAGAAACTTGTATATTAGATTCGTTCATCATTACACATAGACTGATGTATGTCAGGTGTTTATTTCCTCTATTTTGCTGATTATAAGTGACAACTAATGAAAATCCAAAATTCTGCATCTCAGAATATTAGAATATCATTTAAGACCAATGCAAAAGGAGGGATTTTAGAAATGTTGGCCAGCTGAACAGTACGAGCATAAACAGCACTCAATAGTTGGGGCTCCTTTGGCCTGGATTACTGCAACAATGCAGTGTGGCATGGAGTCTGTAACCCTGCTCAGATGTTATACAGCCCATGTTGCTCTGATAGTGGCCTTCAGCTCTTCTGAATTGTTGGGTCTGGTGTATTCCATCTTCATCTTCACAATACCACATAGTTCTTTTTATGGGGTTAAAGAGCAAGTAACGTCTAAATTAACTTTTTTTTTGCTGATGAACTGTATAAATGAGTGTCTAATAATGTTTTAAATGTGTGCATTCTTTATTTTAGCATTTTGGTGCATTTTCTTTAAAAATTAAAAATTCTGTCTAAAAACCACAGTAATGCGCCACCTTCAGCTGAAAACATAGAATTTTAGTCATTTTGAATAAATTTTAGCCAATGGCTAAAGAGTAAAGTACTACGTAAACCAGTAGAGTACTACGTAGCAGCTCCGTGCCAAAGTTATAAAAGCAACGAGCGTCTCGGCCACGCCCTGTGGCGAGTGGGAATTGGATTTGCAAGCGAGTGTAGGAGGTCAGCGGTAGTTCAGCATTAGCATATAGCATTAGCATATCCTAGTCTTAGCATATCTTTTAGTGTTATAAATACTTATTTAGTGTTAGATTTGGCTGTTGGATATTATAGTTTAGTTAGTGTTTGGCTGTTAGTGTAATTGGGAAAGTATTTCGGGTTTAGTGCTCCATATCGTCTTAGTATTGGTGAGTAGGTGTAGTGTAGTATGCTTGCGGTGACTCTGTGGGCATTTTACCCGCGATTCTGCACGCCTCCGTTTGAAGAGGGAGGCTGCCCACCGTGGCTCTTCCGCGATTTAGATGCAGCCCACCGACTCTGCTCCCCCACCACGGCGGGCTCCAGTCTGAGGTGAGTAAGCTAAATAAACGTTTTAACATCTTCTAAAGACAATTCCCTACCTAAATGCAAAGTCTGAGAGACGTGGTTCACTTCCTTTAGCTAGTCAGTCGGCAATTCTGCAACAGTGGCTCTAACTGACGCAGCACTTGACAGACAGCATTACAGCATGAAATCCAGCTTGTGAACAGGTTCTGTGAGGAATTCTGTTCAGGAGGTCACATTTCAGGCTCTCCACATCATATGTGACTGACTTTTACGTTATAATGATCACACACTAGGAATGTTATAAAGCGCCTATATAGGACAGTTTCTTTTGTATATTATCTGACTTTATAAACTCCCAACAACAATGTGCTTATATATTTTTTTCAGGCTAAATCTACCCAAGACACTGGCTGTCAGACTGATTTAGCTGCAAGAATGCACTTGTCCAGGCTGACGTGAAACCTTCCCTGTAGCAAAGGTGAATTATTTTTAATAATCTTCTATGTAAACATTTTATTATTACCTTCTAGTTTTAATTTATTTTACAGATTATTGTTACACGTGATTTTATGCTCTTTTAAACATTTATAAATGTGCTGCTTCTTTGTTTTTACATAGCCAGCCAGAATGGAGTTCACAGCCGCAGTGTGTCTGGTGACCCACGGGGACCATGATGAAAATTCATCTTCCAGAAGGTCCCAGAGCAGCGGCCACACCCCCTGAAAAGACCAAGGTGTGAGGTGTCTGCTGTTGATTCCAGCTTCCACCTCAGTGACGGTGCAAGCTCAGTGAACTGTTCAAGGTAAAAAAAAATTAAAACATTTCAGAATTTTTAAGATATTAACAATTAAATAAGTATGTGATTACATCATGACGGAGGCTACTGATTCTGCCCCCGTGACACTTGGTGGTGACGTGTGAGCTGATTCACCTGGAAAACAACTTTTACATTAAATATTTTGTTTTTGCTATCAAAAGTAAATTAACTAATAACCTGCATTATTGCAGGACACTCAGCAAAATATGGACTCTACACCATGAGGCAGGCACACGTTAATACTCTATAAGAGCACATAAGGTGAGCAACACCACATATTGTACACTGTCCTGAATTTGTTTTCTTTCTGCATCTCATTAGCCTGGCTGATCACCTGATAACTCCTGTCATCTGGTTATGACAGCATGAGGATGTCCTCACACACCTGTAACCTATCAGCTCATCTGGCAGAATAGAGAGAGAAGAGACAACACCACATCTCCTGTTCCTGGAAAGCCTTCAGCCATCCTTTGATGACTGAGAACCTCCATCAGCTCTGTCTCCTGTCTGCCTACAATTATTATAATAAATATTGTTTTTGACAAGTTTTTTTGTGCTGCCAAATATCTCATAGATTCCAGTTTTGATATTTTAATTGATATTTATAAATTACATTAACCCTTTGATGCATAATGGTCACTACAGTGGACAGGTACTCAAAATTGTTATTTCTTTATTTTTGCTATTAAGCACAGCTGTTGAAGACTTTATTGCATGCGAGCCCCTCCATTTGGACTTCAGTAAGCCAAGCCAACATATTTCATGTTCAGAATGCACGCTGTCCTCTGAGATGGACATGTAATAAATTATTTGTAAATGACCAAAATGTTACAAAAAAATATTTGTTGAAATTTGTTTCATTCACACCTAAAGATGAATGAAAAAAATTGTTTAAAAAATCATGGTTGAAGATCTCATAATTCATGCATCAGAGGGTTAATTGAATTATCACAATGCATGTTTAACTTGCTCTATTGTGATGAATTAAACTAGCACCTCACTGTTAAAAGCTCGTTTTAATTTCAAGCATGTTTAAGTATTTATGGACATGAACAAAAACAGGAAATATATAAATTGAGATTTATTTAATTAATATAACAAATAAGGGGGAAAGAGTCATTGAAAGGCACATTCTTCTGGAAGCTCCTGATCCTGATGACACCAGCAGAGGAGACCACCTGCAGACATCAGAGACCAGCTGCAGACACCAGAGGACCTAGAACCAAGAGAGCAGCTGTTATCAGTAAATAAATAAACCAGGGCAGTTTTAGTGAGCTGAACACATTACAGAATAATTTTCTCATGGGGCATTTTCATAACTTTATGCAGCAGACTGTAACTTGAGCCCAGAGCTACCGGAGAGCTGCTATCCAGCATGTTTCAGTGGATTTTCCTGCTTTAACAGGTTAGATTAACTGTTAAGCAGCTAAGCTATTTGTTGCTGATTAAAACCAGGTATGCTTAAGCAGATAAACCTCTAAAACATGCTGAATACTAGCTCTGGGGGCCGTGGAGACAAACCCTGCAGCTAATCCAATGCTATGGCTAACGGCTACTTACGTTCAGAGGTGGTTCTGTTGGGTCGGTTCTGGGAGTTACAGGCAACTCACAAGCTCACAACAATAAGGCTCAGGTCCGCTTGTCTCCTCTAAATAGACTTGGTCCCTTTCTTCTCGAGTGTCTGGGTAAGGAGGGGGAGAAACATCCTCCACTTCTAATAACTGCATAGAGTGAAGGGAGCTAGCATCTTCTAGTTAGCCGTCGTCTTCGTCACTGCTGCGGCTCCGCCCTCTCGGTCCTCCAGGCAACGCCTACTAATGTTGCATTTTTCAAAATTGATACGTGGGTGGAGAAGGACTCCGAGGCTCAATTGACCCGCTCTTTAAGGTCAGGAGACCAGGGACACCGTGGTCCTTAAACCAGGTACTGGTAGCTTTGGCACTGTCTGCAGGAGCCAAGTCCTGTTGGAAAATGAAATCTGCATCTCCATAAAAATGTTCAGGAGCAGGAAGCATGAAGTGCGCTAAAACTTCCTGTTAGATGGCTGCGTTGACCTTGAACCTCAGAAAACACAATGGACCATCACCAGCAGATGACATGGTCGCCCAAACCATCTCTTTTACAAACCATCAAACTTTACACCGGTCCCTCCAACCACCACCAGCAGGCAAGGTAAGTTAGGTATCTTGCCCAAGGAAGAAACAGCAGCATTCTCTGGTCAGAGCTGGGATGAATATGCAACCTTCCGATTACTGGACTACCCGGTCTACCTCCTGAGCTACTGCTGCCCCCATACCCAAAGAACTCTTGCTGAGACCACGAAGCCTCTTGTGGGTTGCAGAGAACTTGTGGACTCAACTCCTCTCCTCAAAACGACACAGACAATTAGTGCAGCCCACAGAAGTTAACGTATCCAAAAATCCAATGTCAGAGTGAGGTAAAGGCAAGGTCATACACAAACAGGCAGAAGTCAGCAATACTTATCAGGGGTTGAACAGGGATCGGTAATCAAAGTTCAGAGCCAAGGTCGGGGTCCAGACAGATGGGCGAAAGAATCCGTGAGGGGCAAGACAGACAGAATCCGTGGTCAAAAGGCTTGGTTGAAAATATCGCTGAAGTCTCTACTGGCACAAGGCTGTCGGTAATCTTGCAGGGAGACAGAGCCTGAGCTTTGCTGAAAAGGAGGAGTGCACAGGTGAAGCAAGGAGGCAATCAGGCAGGGCTCATGTGAAACGGGTGAAGCTTATATAGGAAACATTATTTCTGATTGGCTTAATGAACTGTGAATTGGAATGTTTATTATGTGAAGTGCCTTGAGACGACTCTTGTCGTGATTTGGCGTTATATAAATAAACTTGAATTGAATTGAATTGAATTGAAGCGGATTACCAAGGGGAGGACTGGCAGATAGGAAAAACAAACATGACAGGCATGGCAGAACAAGGTGGAATCATTACAGTTTTACAAACTGTCTGAATGACTAGAGTGTCTATCAGCTATCACAGCTGGCTAGAAGATAACTTCCTTCAGTTAAACTCTGAAAAGACTGAATGTCTGATCATTGCCCCTGAGAGCATGGTTCCCCTGATTAGTCTAAAACTTGGTCATTTATCCTCTGCCGTCAAGACAAACTTAAGGAAATTGGTTGTTGTTTTTGACCAATCAATGTCTCTTGAAGGCCACTTATCGACATTGGTCCGAAACTGTTTTTATCATTTAAGAAATATCTCCAAACTGTGAAGGTTGGTGTCAAAACATGAACTTGAAATGGTTCTCCATGCCTTTATCTCCTCCTGTCTAGATTACTGTAACACACTCTTCACATGCTCCCTTGACCACCTTCAGTTGGTCCAGAACTCTACAGTGAGGCTCCTAACTGGAGCAAACACAAGAACTCACATCACTCCTATTCTAGTGTCTCTGCACTGGTTACCTGTTAACTTTAGAGTCATTTTAGAATCCTGGCTATAACTTTCAGGGCTCTACATGGTCAAGCTCCTCCCTATATTACTGAACTGTTGAAGCCTTATGCTCCAACCCGAGCCCTGAGGTCTACCCACCAGAACCTTCCAGAAGTTCCAAAGACCAGATACAAAAGTCGAGGTGATCGCTCCTTCCACACTGTTGCACTTCGACTCTGAAATGATCAGCTGAAGACCCTTTTATTAGTGATGTGACGTTCATGAACAAATCAAATCTTTTAAACGGGTTTTCAAAGTGAACGATGAGAGCCGAGTTCCTATAGAGAGCCGTTCATCTTGTCTTTCGGTAACAAACCTGCCCAGAATTCAGTAAAGAGCACCCGCTCAAACCTCACCCACCGCTGTGATGGACTTTAGAGGAACGCTAACCAACCCTGTGCACCCTCATGGAACACGTTGCTCTTAATAACCCCCCCCACCCCCACCCCCACCCCCACGACCACCACCACCACCCCGCTCTCTTGGCTTCACTTCTGCTGTTTTTTTTTTTTTTAATTGCCCCTCGGGGATAAATATAGTTTTTCTGAATGTGATTCTGATTCTGATTCACTTCGTTCAAAGGAGCCAGTCTTTTGAACAGCTCATTGAGGTAAACGACCAACTAATGAACGGCTCCCATGAAAGAGCCAGAAATCCCATCATTACCTTTTATTTAAATTTGCCTTTACCTAAACCTTTTATTTTCTTATTTTTTACTCAAATTTGTAATCTTCTTTCAAGACACAATTTTTAGCACAAAGACTACGAATAGAAAACTTTGAACATAGTAATAAATCAGGTAAATTCTTAGCTAGCCAATTAAAAATAAATAAAGAGAAAATTACCATATCTGCTGTTAAAGACTCAACCGGGAATACAGTTAATGACCCTAAAAGAATAAACAACACCTTCAAAGACTTTTACCAAACTTTTTACTCACTACAGATAAACCCATCAGATAATGAGATCAATGACTTCCTTGACAGGATAACACTTCCTAAATTATCAGACAGCCAAGCTACAGTCCTGGACTCGCCATTAACATCAGCTGAGCTCCAGGAAGCCGTTAAATCCATGACTAATAGGAAAGCTCCAGGTCCAGAAGGGTTTCCAACAGAGTTCTACAAAGAATTCTGGATCATTCTGGCTCCAATATTTTTTAGAATGGTGAGGGAAATCGAAGAGAGTGGCAGATTACAGCCAAACATGAACTCAGCCAATATTAGTCTCTTGTTAAAACCAGGCAAAGACCCTGCATTTCCTACCAGCTATCGCCCAATTTCCCTTATTAATGTTGATCTCAAAATAATTTGCAAAGCCCTGGCAAAAAGATTAGAGAAGGTAACCCCCTTCATAATACATCCTGACCAAACTGGTTTCATTAAGGGTAGACAGTAATCCACAAACTCACGTAGTTTACTTAATTTGATAGATTTCTCTTGCAGTAGAAACATAGAAACTAGTATATTATCTCTATATGCAGAAAAGGCTTTTGATAGAGTTGACTGGAAGTTCTTATTTGCAACTTTACATAAATTTGGTTTTGGGAACTTCTTCATAAACTGGCTAGAAACATTATACAGTTCACCAACAGCACGTGTCAGGACGAACGACCAAATGTCAGCTAGCTTCTGTCTTCAGAGGGGGACCAGGCAGGGATGCCCACTCTCCCCCTCGCTGTTTGCTATTTTTATCGAACCACTAGCGGCAGCAATTAGGCAAACAACAGATATTAAAGGGATAGAGTGTAAGAAAATAGAACATAAGATCAGTCTTTCTGCAGATGATGTTTTACTCTTTCTCCAGAATTCTCAATCCTCTCTCCCATTCAATAGAACTGATAAACTCTTTTTCAAGAGTTTCAGATTACTCTATAAACTGGTTAAAATCCACAGTTCTACCAATTAATTTCTCATTTGTCAATTTGCTTAATACACAATTGGAGTCAGGGAATATCACACACCTGGGAATTAATGTCTCTCCCAAGCTGGCAGATCTAACCAAACTAAACTACATCCCACTTTTAAAGAAAGTGGAAGATCAAATCAAATCAAATCAACTTTATTTATAGAGCGCTTTCACATGGCCAGAATGGACAAACAAAGCGCTGTACATCAATAAAATGCAACACAATAGGACAGAGATATGACCATTAAAATACATTAATAAATCCATTAAAATACACTAAGAAATCCCTGTAAAATACCGTAATAAATCCTATAAAAATACAATAAGAAATCCATTTTAAAATACAGTACAAAAACCTGAGTGCCAGTTCACAGTCCATATCCGGCCTACTTCCACCAACTTCAACATCCAAAAGCCAGTGAGAACAGATGTGTTTTTAGTCTTCCTTTAAAAGTTTCTAATGACGTGGCCTGTTTTACATCAGCTGGCAGCTCATTCCAGAGACTTGGTCCAAGTACTGAAAAAGCTTGACTACCACGAGACTTCAGGCTGTACCTAGGCACAGTTAGTAATCTCTGGTCAGCTGACCTAAGGGAACGCACCGGGACATGCTGGTGGATGATATCGGAAAGATATTTAGGAGCCCCTGTGTTTAACGCCTTAAACACTCACAGGATGACCTTAAACCTGATGCGATAAAAAACAGGGAGCCAATGCAAGGCACGTAGGACTGGTGTTATATGTTCAGACCTCCTGGTAGATGTTAACAACCGGGCTGCAGAGTTCTGAACCGCCTGGAGGTGTGCTACTGGAGCTTGTCTAAGCCCCGCATATAGCGAATTACAATAATCCAGCCTGCAGGTAACAAAGGCATGGATTACAGTTTCCAAATGATTATGGGACAGAAAAGGCTTAATTTTCGCAATGCGGCGTAGATGAAAAAAGCAAGATCTCACAATACTGTTCACCTGAGCATCAAATCTGAGATCTGTGTCCAGTTTTACCCCTAAGTTAGAGACCACCGCCTTCTGATGCGGTGCCAGAGTGGCAAAATCAAGCCCTTGGGCACCTCCTGGGGTCTTTGGTGGCGTAAACAGAATAACTTCAGTCTTGTGTTCGTTGAAACACAAGAAGTTCTGAGCCAGCCATTGCTTGATGTCCTCAAGGCAGTCCAACAGAGGTTGAATGGTGCATAAACCACCACGCTTAATTGGAAAAATGACCCGGCAATCATCAGCATAGAGATGGAATGACACATTGTGTTTACGAAAAAGTTCACCCAGGGGCAGGAGATATAAGGAGAAAAATAGTGGAAGATGATCTTGCAAGATGGAAATCCTTACCGATATCACTCATGGGGAGGGTTGCTACAATTAAAATGATGGTCTTACCCAGAATAAATTACTTTTTCTCGATGATCCCAAACAAACCACCAGCCGACTGGTTTAAATCTCTGGACTCCGCAATTACCAAATTCCTTTGGCAGGAAAAACCTCCACGAATTAGCTTAAAAACGCTTCAGAAGACCAAAGACAGAGGAGGACTGGATTTACCCATCTTTTATGACACAAACAACATTCCTGACAATTACATTCACGCACTGTGGTCCTGTCCACCTGTCCGGGAATTTGGGGGTAGAGTATGTGAGGATCTGTCAAAATGTCTGAAATGTCATATCCCAACTTCCCCCTCTCTTTGTTTACTGGGAAACCTGGACGATGTCCCGATTGAAACATCTTTGGTTCACGTGGTTCTGACTGCCATATGCATCGCTAAGAAAACTATCCTCTTGAATTGGAAAAATAGAAAAAACTCTCTGCATTAACCAGTATAGAAATCTTTTGTTAGATCATATTACACTTGATTTAGCCTCTGCTTCCACTTCAAATCAATCTCTCTGGGCTCCTTTGATCGGTTCCATCACATAGCGATGATGGGGGACCGTTGATGTTGTCCTGCGGGATGATGTTGGTGGGGGGTGGTGGAGGGTCTGAGTTTGGAGTATCCGGCTGTTCCCTGGAGGTGGGTTCACTGGGGGTGTCTGGGACTGGGGGGCCATTGCCCCCCTCTGGAGGTGATTGGGTTGCCTCAGGGGGTGGACTACTGGCGGTTGTGAGTGGGGCCCCTTGGAGGTCTTGGCGGCGGCCATGGGTCAATGCCTGGCAGCTGCATTGCCCCTGGGCGGGTCTGGGTGGGGGCTTGGGGTGTGGGGGTGGCCGGCCCCGTGTGGGGTTCTGGGCGGGGCCTTGGGGGTCGGGTCCTGGCATGTATGCTGATGGGAAGAAGGCAGGAACATGCAGCAGTGCCTGGCCCAGGTTCAGGGGCCTCGGGTAGACCGTGACTCCTCTGCTGTTCCATCACAGGGGAGGGGGAGGTCCAGGAGGGGGAGGACCCAACCTTACCTGGATGTCCTATGTCATATATTCTGGAAGTTGTGCAAATGCAGGGATGGGCATAGATATTCTGCTGGGGTGGGGCTGGGTTGGTGCCCTTGGGCTCCATGAGGCTCTGTAATGCTGCTGCTTTGGGCCCTGGCAGGATGGGCTGGGGTCTCCATGCCCTGGGTGGCAATTTGACAACAGAGGTGCCTATTGGGGCCAGTGGGGGAGCTGGCTCCCTGGAGGGCTAAGCCCATCCAGCCATTCCTCCCCATCCCCGCATATTTCTTTCCCCCTGCTCCCACACACCATTACACAAACATACACATAGGACCTTGGGGGGTGGACAAGTCAGGGGGTGTGGGTATGGACCCCATTTCCGCATTCCTGTGGCAACCTGCCCCCCAATTTTATTTGCACCTTATACACTTCCACCGACGACATTCCACGCAAACACACACTTAGGGCCTTGGGAGTGAGCACATTCAACGGCACTTGGCAGGGGGATTTCTCAGCCTCCTCCCGAGTGCCGGTGCCCACTTCCAATTTTCAACTGCACTTAGACACCGAGGGCTGTGGGTGCAAGTGGGGTGGTGCGGTGGCATCCGCTGGCATAGGCAAGACAATGCCCGCACTGCCCGCTCACCACAGCCATGGAATACACCTCATCAACACACAACACTATAATGGAGCAGGCGGAGGGAGACTAGGGGTCTTATCACACCTCTGTTGTTGCTTGGCTTCCTGGGGCTGGAGGCTAGGAGGGAGATCTGGCCATCTGGTTGGGGTCTGGGGTGGTGGGTTGCTGTGCTCAGCGTTGGGCGGGGGAGCCGGCTTATCAGCGCCCCAGCAGAAAGGATCAAACTCTGGTAACCGGTGATGGGTGTACCCAATGTGCAGCATTACTGGGACCAGAGTGAATAGGGTGTGTATGGGGAGCATGAGTGGGTGTCCGGCATGCATTTTTGTAAGTCTTTGGTTGTATGTGCATGTGTGAGCATGAGGGAGGGAGTGTGTGACTGTGTTTGTGTATGACTGTATATGTCAGGTGGGGCCTTTGACTCCTCCCCTCTCCTGGGACTTATTTTGATGATTTTCGTTTCCCCTCCCCCTGCCACACCTGATGTGGGGTGTGGTGCCATGGTCTGCCTGTGTGTTCGTGGCTCCCGGGTCAGGGGGTTTAAGATTTTTGGCGTCTGCTTGATCAATCCCGGTGGCTGCCTGGTGGGGTCTGGGTCCCGGGTCGCTGGGTCCCGGGCTCGGCCGGCTAAGGGGTGGGAGGCGGCGGGCGGGCCTGTGAGCTTGCTGGGGGGGTGTTGGTTGCAGTCTCCTTGGGGTTCCTGTGTTCTGGGGCAGCGCCTGGATCTCTGGGACTTGGAGCTCCCCCCGTCTCCAACGCATCTTTGGGGGGCGGATCTGTGGTCCTTCACACTCTCTATCGGGCGCTCCTATAGAGAAACCTTACATAAACAAGCGCGTGTACACACACAGGTGCTCACATGGTGCTCTCAAAAGTATGGGCTTGGGCACGTTCAACACTTGTCTTAAGGCTGTCGTTGCCACTAAATGCACTGTGATTTATTATCGTGTGATTGTTCAGTTAAACAATGTTGATTTTATATTTCATTATATTTCATCATCAGGTTGACGTAGTGATAGCTTGCTCCTGATGTATTGTTGTGTGTCCCATTTTTTTCTGCTCTTGCTCTTTCTGCCGGTCTAGAAGCAGACTCTTGTTCATTATTGTTTATTTTTGTGGGACCCCCCCCCCCCCTTTCCCCCCTCTCTTCCCACCTTTTGTCTTTTCCTTTCTCTTTCACCTCTGACTCCGTGTCTGGTCGGAATTACAAAGCATTCAAAAACAATAACAATAAAGTTTTAAGTATCAGGCATGACATTAAAAGCAGACGCTTTGATGCTCCACCTGAGAGAGAGTAAATCTGTAAGGCTTGTTACCAGCATTCAGACATCAATTCTGTTTGCTTCACAGCCAGACAAGTTACTACGGAGCCCCTCTGATGACATGGTTCCGTAGGACACAGTAAAAAAGAAAAAAAAACACGTTGCTCTTAATACCCCCCCCCCCCCCCCCCCCATCCTCTCTTGGCTTCACTTCGTTCAAAGGAGCCAGTCTTTTGAGCAGCTCCTTGAGGTAAACGACCAACTAATGAATGGCTCCCATGAAAGAGCCATAAATTCCATCACTACCTTTTATTTAAATTTGCTTTTACCTAAACCTTTTATTTTCTTACTGTTTACTAAATTTGTAATCTTCTTTCATTTGTGTTATGCTATTTCATAATTTTATGATTTTGTTTATCTGATTTTATTTCTGTTTTAAGATCATTATGATTTTATGACTTTATGATTTGTTTTGTTTTGATCTATGTGAAGCACTTCGTGATTTTTCTGTGTGTGATGAGTGCTGTACAAATAAAATGTACTTACTTACAAAATGTCCCCTTCATGACTAGTTCAAGTTAGGGTTGGGGTGCATGCATAACCAATTTTGTCAAACACTTCTGTGAAAGGGTTAGGGTGAACAAACAACTGATCCAACATTTCTGGAACAAAGAGATATGTCAGACAGACTGGCTCTAGTCCGTGACCTGGAGGAGGGACAAGTTATGTAAAAAGAAAGGGAAGGGGCGGGGAACAGTGGGTCAAGCAGCAACACACACATCTGGAAAACATTGAGGAGACAAAGAATGCAACGGAAAGAGAGGAGGGTGAACAAAGAAAGAAACCTACAGGAAGAGTAGATTTTCAAATATGGAAATCCTCTTTAACATACAAATCTGGAAAAAGACAAGTTAACTGAAGAGGAAAAACTAAATCAAGGAAAGCTGGTCCAAGGACCCAGACTGGAACCTTTACAAGAGAAACCCCTACCAGGACATTGAAGGAGTCTGGATTCAAAGAGGAGAGTTTTGAGGACTTCATTTTCAGGTAAATAATTTAAATGACGCAGATAAAAATGGAGGAAATGTCTCTTTACTTTCACACCAGTTTAGTGGTTTTAGGCAGAGACATCAGGGAATTTAGTGACAACTTACTATTAAAACCTTTTTACCATTAGCTTTAGTGGAGGTGTGGGGAGCTAACCTCCAAATCAGAAGGTTGGGGTTGTATCAGCAGCTCCTGCAGCGTGCCAAGGTACCCGTGGGTAAGACACTAAACCCCTAACTTTCCCAGATACCCTAATTTATCTAAAAGTGAGATAAAAGTGTGTGATACCTTTATACACAGCTTTGGACCGTTTACCACTTTGCTGTTTCACATTCTCAAACCTCAGCTACAACCTGTCTAAAGATGGGTTACGGGTGCCACTGGAGGGTTAACAGCTGACCCAGTGGACCTGCTGGATGACTGGGGTGGAGTCATCCCACATAGGCTCCAACATGGTGGAGGCTGTCTCAAGTCATTTGGTGTGGCCACATATTAACCTTCCCGTGATTTGGATGCTGTTATTGGGGAGTGCATCCAAACCAATGTTTAAATATGATAATTGCCATACAATCACAGCTGCTGGGTTACTTAAATCCAAAACGAGCTCTCGTCAAACATTTTTCATGCTTCCTAGCAGTGTGCTAACATAGATAAAAAATATATTGTGGAGATTAAAATAAAGATAAAAATGAATAAAGTGGTTCTCTCACTTTTGTCTGAAAACCTTCACCAATAACACGGTACAGTCTGATTGACCGCCCCGCCGCACTGCCCTGGGTCCTCCACTCATCACACACTCACGTATTCAGCAGCAGAACACCACTGGTGTGAGAGGTTCTCTGCTCAGAAACATCAGAGAAGGAGAAACAGCCGGCTGCTACCACTTCACCTTCAGGACAAACTATCAGAGTCCCAAAAAGAAAATCACCATTTGAAGTCACGGCCTGGTGCCTCCCATGCCTAGAACATGGCGACTGGTGTTTAGTCCTCTCTCGTTTACTCTGGTAATGCGCTTTCTCATATCATGCTGTTTGGGGGGTGGCCTTGTTATGATGGCCAATGGGAAGGTGGAATTTCTGTTTGTGTTTAAAGGCTAGCTTGTTTGCAGCTTTACAACTGCGTTTGGGACAGACCACTTCACTAAAGACAAACCACATTCATCAGCTCTAGTACAGATTCACCTCCCTACTCTGTCCATCGATTTTCTGTTGCCACATTGCCCTGTGGGATGGGGAGCCGGAGTCTACCCACAGCAGTCAGTGGGGGGGGGGGGGGGGGGGGGGTACACCTTGGGCAGGCTGCAGTCCATCACCCTACTCAATAAAATGGTTCAGCACTTTGTTTTGTTTAGGAAAACGATATGTGCACTTTGTAAGTTACTTGTGAGTCAGTAGACATGGGAAATGCCTTCAGCTGTAAAATTAGGTCCACTGAGCATGGGAGGGAGCTTCCTTCCTGTCAGCATCGCAGCTTCCTGTGTACGCTGGTGGTGTGGGCCACTTGGAGAAAAATCCCAGTGCAATTGTGTATTGGACAAGTTTTACACACACACACACACACACACACACACACACACACACACACACACACACATGTAGAAACCGGCTTGGGGGGAAATGGACAGCTGACTCTTTTATCCCTGAGTTGGACCGACCGGCTGGGTGACGAACGTTTAAATGTTTCAGGTTTCTTTTGCTCATCTTTCCTTCTGTTCTCCCTCTCTCTGCAGGATGTCAGTGTCTCGCAGGTGTTTATGCTGCGTCAAATACTTGATGTTTGTCTTCAATCTCATCTTCTGGGTCAGTATTACTACAACTTCTACAAGTTTGTCAGTTTTTTTTTTTGCCTCAACCAATGTTTTAACATCAATTTCTCTAAGTATGTTAAGTCAGTCCCTTAAAGTTGAATTATCTTTCCGTTTCCTTTGAAGCTTGGAGGTTGTGGCTTGTTTGGTGTTGGAGTGTGGCTGTCCTTCACACAGGCAGAATTTTCCTCTCTTCCTCTGTCATTCCCGTCCCTCTCTGCTGCCAACCTCCTCCTGGTCGCTGGAGGGATAACTATGATAACAGGATTCCTGGGTTGTATTGGAGCACTCAAGGAGCAGCGCTGTCTTTTGTTCACTGTAAGAGAAAAACGTTGCAACATTTTGTCATGAAATTCACAATATTTTATACACGAGTGAATGACCCTCTTACTGTCTGAAAACAGATTTTCAACTGTTAGCACTTTTACGTGCAAGGTCAGAAAAGCCAATTACTGCCTCAGTCTGACTGAAGTCAAGCCTCACTGGACCACTCCTAACTGAGCTCACGTACCCAGAGAAAGGACTCAGAAAACTACATTTATGCTCATGTTAAAAAACCTCCCCGTTTAGCCGAGCTATGAGCGGACCGAGCGCTCCTCCTTACTGAAACGATGACACCGCAGAAGTGGTCTTCTGAAAACATCATCACACGTACCAGATAAGCTGCGCTGCAGCCTCGTTGTTTTCCATTCCTTCAGGATTTGTGCATATCCCCCATCTGCTTCACTCCCACTTCACCATTGTTTACTATTTATGTTTCAATATGCCACAGATAAACAACTCCCTTACCCAAGGGATGATTTCCAGCATGTTTTAGTTGTTTCCCTGCTTCGACAAACCTAAATGTGATCAGCAGGTGATTAACAGGCTTCTGTAGAGCCTGAGGAGCTGCTGAACAGGTGAATCAACTGTCTGGACATGTGGGGAAGATGTCTGACCTTTTTATTCTGTCAGGAGACTTAGGCTCCCACGGTGGGTCATCCACTCAAACACTCTTCATGCGTGTTCACCTTGTCTTTGGCGTACTTTCATCTGGAAACCTGTCAAACTAACTGTCCTTCTTTGGTCTATGTGTGCAACCTACAGAGCTACGTGTGTTAACCGTGTAACTCAATGATCAACTGATAGATAAACGGTAAAGGGCCTGTATATAGCGCCTTCTAGAGTCCTGGAACCCCCCCAAGGCGTTTTATAACACAATCAGTCATTCGTCCATTCACACACACATTCACACCCTGGTGGTGATGAGCTACGATGTAGCCACAGCTGCCCTGGGGCGCACTGACAGAGGCGAGGCTGCCGAGCACAGGCGCCACCGGTGCCTCCGACCACCACCAGCAGGCAAGGGGGAAAGTGTCTTTCCCAAGGACACAATGACAGCAACTAACTGATTACGGGGCAAGAATTTAACTCCTGTGCCACCGTCACCCCGGTGGTGTTCTGGATCTAAACAAAGGAGGTCAACGGGGGAGGGCCGTCTTCTTGCCCTCCAGCCAGAAGCTGGGGGTTGAGGACTAGGGCGTGTGACGTCATGACGTGTCAAGGTCTCTATAAAGAGCCTAAGTCACGCCCATCTACTTCCGGCTCACGGGTCCCCGGAAGAACAAAAAAATAAACGCAAGTCAACGGGGCTAAAAAAGCTATTTTCTAATTTCGCTTGTTACGTACCATGGATTTCACTTGTGATGTCCGTGAATTTTAAAGACACATTTTGATACCAAGAACGCGCTTATTTTCGATTGGGGGAAACGCTATTTTAGGTTTTGTGTGAAAATAAGTCCAGGACTACAAATGCACATCACAAAAGTGACGTCATAGAACCAGACACAGAGAGAACTGGGGGAAAATGGCTGTACGTTCAGCAAACTTCCCGCAGGAGGAAAGAACCACCATAAATCTGGTCATGTGGTAAGCCACAGCTACGCTAGGGGGAAGGAGATTATGTGGTGATGTCACATATGTGACATGCCGAGGTCTAATATGTAGTCATGCTAATTATGAACTTTTACAAGCTGATAAATCTCAAACTGTGTGACTGGCGTGGTCGAAACACCCATCATTACTTTTCATATAAATTGCAGTAAAACTTATGTGTGACCCAGGGCGTAAGGCTAAGCGGGTTAGAAAATAGCTCTTTTAGCCCCTTTGACTTGCTTTCATGTTTTTATTCTTCCGGGGACCCATGAGCCGACCGGAAAGGGCGGAGACTCCATATAGGCTAACCAGAAGAATGCCAAGAGGAAAGGGCACATGTTGCCGCCTACCACCGCCGCTGAGTGGAATGTACTTCATTCAAAAAGTCTGTTTTCCAGCAGATGTGGCTGGTCAACCCATTTGCTCAATTATTGCCATAGTTTGACTTAAATACACATGGATACACACTGACTGATGTGGTCTTGAGGTTTTTACTTTGTCAGCATCTTAAACTAAATCCTGTTACCTGTTGTCCTTCTGTCTTCCACAGTTCTTTGTGATCTTGTTGCTCCTGGTCCTAACAGAAGTCACTCTTGTCTTGGTCATTCACTTCTTCCATGAAAAGGTGAACTCACTTAGTCCACTAGATCCATTTACAAGGGATCAAGTTCTGTTTAGTAATTTCCAGTTTCAGAATGTAATTTATGATAAAGTAAAGCCATGATATCTTGAAACTACCCACAGTCTCTACCTGCAGATTGAAAAACAACACAGCAGAAACAAAGATATTATATAATATAATGTAATGTAATATAATATAATATAATATAATATAATATAATGTAATTTAATGTAATATAATATAATGTAATATAATATAATAATATAATATAATATAATATAATATAATGTTATGTAATTTTATGTAATATGATGTAATGTAATATAATGTAATGTAATGTAATGTAATTTTATGTAATATTATATAATAATATTATATTATATTATATTTTACTTCACTTTATTTTATTATATTATATTATATCACATTACATTACATTATATTATATTATATTATATTATATTATATTATATTATATTTTAGTATATTATATTACATAAAATTACATTATATTATATTATATTATAAATACAATATAATATAATATAATTCTTTTGATTTCTAGGTGCTTTTCATGACACTCAAATTAACAATATAAAAAACTAAAACAACAAACAGCAGCACCAGTCTCCTTGGGAGCTGAGGTTGGTCCAGGTTACCCCGCTGTTCTGTTGTTGCCAGCGACCGCGAGCCAGGCAGGAATGGGAGTCATCCGGCAGATGACCTGGATGAAATGCATCTGGTGGTCGTAGGATAGAGGATCCAGAAGCAGGAGAGGGAAAGGTTTCCAAGACAGTCGCATTGATGAAGCTGTGAGCCTCACACAGCATCTCCCTTGCTTGCCTCGTCATCAACACTTCCTTCAAAGTTCCGCTCAATGCAACGAGCTGAGCAGGAATGCCGTTACTACAACAAACAGCAGGCCAAAGGGCCTTCTAAAGTCACGGATGTGGTACTGAAGATATCTGAGGTTCTGACTGAGATCCAGGAGTGTGAGTTGGTCTTGGGAAACAATGGGACTGGAAACAACTCAGAAGTAGCATAAACATTAAAGATAGCAAGAGAGGTAGACGGCAAGCAGAAGTAGCAGGTGCCAACTTGATCTTGACCCGAGAGAACAGCATCACAGACGCCAGCAGGTGAAATGAGTTTCCTCCACAGGGTGGGTGGGCTCTCCCTTAAGCCTAGTTTATGCTTCTCCGTCAGCTCCATGGGGGAGAGACACGCATGGACAGAGACGTTTTGCTCTCTGACTTCTCCATCTTCTGGGAGTGTTGCAAAACAATTCCCCACCAGGACAACAGAGGGCGTAGCGCTGTTCCGTAGTATCCTGTAGCTCCACTGAGTCCATTCTTGCGAGCCTGCTGGGGAGCCCTCGAAAGATAATGGCGTTGCGTGTCTTCGTATCGATGCGGATGTAGAAGTATAAATTAGGCTTTAGAGATGGGGGAGAGGCTCGGTCGTCTGGGAGGGGCTCGGAGTAGACTCGCTGCTCCTCCACATCAAGAGGCGCCAGTTGAGGTGGCTCGGGCATCTGTTAGGATGCCTCCCTGGTGAGGTTTTCTGGACACATCCAACCCAGAGAAGAACTAAAGGAAGACCCAGGACACGCTGGAGGATCTACGTCTCTCAGCTGGCCAGGGAGTGCCGTGGGATTCCCCGGTGAAGCTGGCCCAAGAGCTAAAAGGAGCAGAATTACCATTTCCACTGTACAATGTAGCCAGTATGCATTGGGTACTTACAGACAGACGCACCACGGCCTTTCTAGGATCTCACTGTGTCACCAGCCCATGCAGAGCTGAGTGGTTGTGTTTCAAATCAGAGCGTAATTGTTTCAGTGAGTAACTGTGTGTGTGTTTCTGTGTTTGCAGGTTGATGCAAAAGCACAGGCTGAATTAAAGGAAGGCATGAAAGTCTATAATTCAGAACCTGGAATGAAAAAATCCTGGGACAACGTTCAGAGAATGGTGAGCATGCATCAGACACCACACTCAGACCGAGTTGTGACAAAGCACACTTCAGCACACTTACAGTGAATACATGAAAGTTACATTTAGTAAAAATGTTGTTTCAGAGGTCGTCAGTTTGTTGTCTCTCTGTTGGAGACCAAACAGTGAACAGCCACATCCGATGATGTGAAGTAGACCAGTTTTAATCCTGTCCTTCTCCCACTGGTGTAGTTCAAATGCTGTGGAGTGACCAACAAAACAGACTGGTATGATGTGCTGAATGGAACGCTGCCGTCATCCTGCTGCCCTGGTGGAGAAGAGAAGTGTGACGAATGGAGTGAGGTTGGTAAATGCTGTAGTGGTCCTCAGTAGCAACAAGGACACAGAACTATGACACTTTGACTCAGCACACGGGACTGTTCAGCGTTGTTTAGTCTGAGGGGTCCTAAACGTGAAACACGAGACAGCAACAGTTTATTTATAAGGCTCTTTACAAAAAACAGTTGCAGCTGACCAAAGTGCTGCTCAAAAGGACTTAAGAACACTTAAATCTAGTTTAACACACACAACAAATAAAAGCATGTAAAAAACAGCCTCAGTTGTGATCAGGCTGAACACTAAACTTCAAGACTGAAGCACCAAAGTTTAAACGCAGTAAGAGGTGGGTCTTAAACACAGTTATGGAAGGGGACGTCTCACCACCAGAGATATACCGTAGCTGAGGGCTGTATGCAGTATTCTGACCCCCGTCAAATCTACGCTTATGTTGCAGCCATTTGTTCAAATCAGTTCTATTCTTTTTTCCTCATTATTGTACAGACAGAACTCCATATTAACAGAAAAATGCAGAATTTTTTTAATTTCTGCAAATTTATTAAACAAAAACTAAACTATCACATGGTCTTAAGTATTCTGACCCTTTGTCAGTATTGAGTAGAAGCACCTTTAGAGCTAATGCAGCCGTGGGTCTTCTCGGTAAAGGTGTAACAAGTTTCTTACACCTGGATGTGGGGATCCTCTCCAGTTCTGTCAGGTTGGATGGTGAACGTTGGTGGAGCCATCTCTAGGTCTCTCCCGAGATGCTCAATTGGGTTTAAGTCAGAGCTTCTGGCCGTTGGAGCCGAAGAACAGATCACAGCAACGGCTGAGCTACCTCAGCTTTCAAACGCCCCCAGCATGACCAGGCTCCGTCCCACATTTCCTGTTTAAATCTTGCATAAACTGCGTGGAGAAAGCCGTGGCTGGCGTCAGGTGTGGAGCTCGCTCTCGAACCACCAAAGCGGATGAGTTGAGCAAGCGCGGTGGAGAACATGCTGTTGAAAATGACTTGTTTCTGCTCTGATAGAGTCTTTGTGATGTTTCTCTGAGTCATTTCTCCATGTCACGGTGAGGAGTCTGATGTGAAACGGTGCAGACAATCTGAGTCATATAATCCATGTTGGTCAAATGCAGGTTTCCCAGTAATTAGCCAGGTTCATGCTATAACACAGACGAGGTGCTTGGGTCAAGCTAAACCCTATTAAAGCACATTACAGTGATGCTGAGAGGATGAACAGAAGCCTTCTAAGATAAAATCTGACTTTTTTCAGAGAATTAAGTCACTGATGTATTTATCTCTTAACTATTTAGAGATTTATTGTCATTTTAGAATAAATACCATTTTATTTCTAAATTAAAAAGAACATTTGGAAGAGCATGGTTATTCTATTCAATGGGACGTTGATGTTGATGGGATGTTGATTACAACTTAATGTAATTAAAACAAAATATTTGATCATTGATTTTAGAAGGAAGCCACAACAACATCATGATCTTTCCATAATCAAAGGTCAAACTATTGAGCAAGTGAAATCATATAAATATTTGGGGACAATTATTGAAAGGGAGTTGAATTTAGAGGAAAACTGTGATGCTGTGGGTAAGAAAAGCCAGCAGCGTTTGTACTGCCTTAGAAAACTGGCCTCATTCCATGTGGACAGGACTATAATGTCCATGTTTTATTGTTCTTTTATTGAAAGTGTTTTATCCTTTTCCTTAGCCTCATGGTTTGGTCAGACAAATCTTAAACAAAAGGAAACATTGAACAGGATTGTAAAGTGGTCGGGTCGTCTGCTAAGAAAACCAGTGAAAAGTGTGGCACAGCTGTATAGTGGGCAGGTAGAGAGAATTGCCAAAGCTATTGTTAGGGACATGGGCCACCCACTGCATGCCCAGTTTACTCTCCTGCCATCTGGATGGAGATTTATTGTGCCAAAGTGCAGGACCAAGAGGTATAAAATGAGCTTTATTCCTGAGGCAGTAACGTTACTCAATAAGAATTGAGTGTGGCGTGGCTATTTTATTTTATTTTTATTCATGTATTGTTTATATTTTTTATTGATGTGTGTGTTTTGTGACTGTGTGTGTAACCTGGGCGCTAATTCACGGGTTCGGGGCCCTCGGGTAGACCTTGGCTCCTCTGCTGTTCCATCACAGGGGAGGGGGAAGTCCAGGAGGGGGAGGACCCAACCTTACCTGGATGTGCTATATCTTTTATAATTTGGAAGTTGTGCAAATGCAGGGATGGGCGCAGATATTCTGCTGGGGTGGGGCTGGGTTGGTGCCCTCGGACTCTGTGAGGCTCTGTGATGCTGCTGCTTTGGGCCCTGGCAGGATGGGTTGGGTTCTCCATGCCCTGGGTGGCAATTTGACAACAGAGTAGCCTATTGGGGCCAGTGGGGGAGCTGGCTCCCTGGAGGGCTAAGCCCAACCAGCCATTCCTCCCCATCCCCACACATTTCTCTCCTCTTGCTCCCTCACATCATCACACAAACATGCACACAGGACCTTGGGGGGTGGACAAGTCAGGGAGTGCGGGTATGGACCTCATTTCCACATTTCTGTGGCAACCTGCCCCCCAATTTTATTTGCACCTTATACACTTCCACCAACAACATTCCATGCAAACACTCACTTAGGGCCTTGGGAGTGAGCACATTCAACGGCATTTGGCAGGGGGATTTTTCAGCCTCATCCCGAGTGCCGGTGCCCACTTCCAATTTTTAACTGCACTTAGACACTGAGGGCTGTGGATGCAAGTGGGGTGGTGTGGTGGCATCAGCTGGCATATGCCAGACAATGCCCGCAGTGCCCGCTCACCACAGCCATGGAATACACCTCATCAACACTCACTAACACCATATTGGAGCAGGCGGAGGGAGACTAGGGGTCTTAGCACACCTCTGTTGTTGCTTGGCTTCCTGGGGCTGGAGGCTAGGAGGGAGATCCGGCCGTCTGGTTGGGGTCTGGGGTGGTGGGTTGCTGTGCTCAGCGTTGGGTGGGGGAGCCTGCTCATCAACGCCCCAGCAGAAAGGATCGAACTCTGGGAACCGGTAATGGTTGTACCCCTTGTGCAGCAGTACCGGGACCAGAGTGAATAGGGTGTGTATGGGGAGCATGAGTGGGTGTCCGGCATGCATTTTTTGTAAGTCTTTGGTTGTATGTGTATGTGTGAGCATGAGGGAGGGAGTGTGTGACTGTAGTTGTGTATGACTGTATATGTCAGGTGGGGGCTTTGACTCCTCCCTTCTCCTGGGACTTCTTTTGATCATATAGATCTTTGTCTCCCCTCCCCCTGCCACACCTGGTGTGGAGTGTGGTGCCTTGGTCTCCCTGGGTCGTGGCTCCCAGGTCAGGGAGTTTAAGACTTTTGACATCTGCCTGACCAGTCCTGGTGGCTGCCTGGTGGGGTCTGGGTCCCTGGGCTCTGCTGGGTCCCCGACGCGGCTGGTCGCCCCTGGGTCCCGGGTCGCTGGGTCTCGGGCTCGGCCGGCTAGGGGGTGGGAGGCTGCGTGTGGGCCTGTGGGCTTGCCGCCAACATCTCCCGGGACTCTGCCGGCTGCTGGTTGTGGCCCCCCGGGGCGATCCTCTGTGCCTCTCGAGGGGGGCAGGGGCTTTTCTGGTTGCGGTCTCCCTGGGTTTCCTGTGCTCTGGGACAGCTCCTGGATCTCTGGGACTTGGAGCTCCCTCCGTCTCCTGCACATCTTTAGGGGCAGATCTGTGGCCCCTCACACTCTATTGGACGCTCCTATAGAGAAACCTTACATAAACAAGCGCGTGTACACACACAGGTGCTCACATGGCGCTCTCATAAGTATGGCCTTGGGCACGTTCAACACATGTCTTAAGGCTGTGGTTGGCACTAAATGCACTGTGATTTATTATCGTGTGATTGTTCAGTTAAACAATGTTGATTATATATTTCTTCATCAAGTTGACGCAGTGATAGCTTGATCTTGTGGTATTGTTGTTGTTTCCCATTTTTTTGTTTGTTTGTTGTTTTTGTTTTTTGGGTTTTTTTTCTTCTCTCCTTCTGCAGGTCTAGAAGCAGACTCTTGTTCATCATTGTTTATTTTGTGGGGGACCCCCCCCTCTCTCTCTCTCTCTCCCCACCTTTTGTCTTTTCCTTTCTCTTTCACCTCTGACTCCGTGTCTGGTCGGAATTACAAAGCATTCAAAAACAATAACAATAAAGTTTTAAGTATCAGGCGTGACATTAAAGCAGACGCTTTGATGCTCCACCTGAGAGTAAATCTGTTAGGCTTGTTACCAGTATTCAGACATCAATTCTGCTTGCTTCACAGCCAGACCGGACACACAGGAAAAAATAATAATAAAAAAAGAAGTTTAATTCAAATAGACATGAAATATAAAATAATAACAATAATTACATATATACTATATGTAACTGTGATTTTGAAAGGCAGGGTAAACATTTTCACCAATTTCTTTACTTCATTTAGTTGCATTGGAATTTCATGCTGTCCTACATGCCCCCCCACCCCCACCCCCACCCCAAGTATTTTAATTGTCAACCCATAATAAGCTATGCATTCCCTTCCACGTGTCTGTCTGCAGCCATGTTACAGGAAGGCCAGGCAGTGGCTGCTTGATAACATTCCCTCTGTCCTGGTGTTTGGAGTGTGCATTGGTGTCGTACAGGTATAGGCTTGATACAATACACACCAACTATTTCAACCTTCAGAATAAGCACTTGTAGCGCTAACCCACGTGCTCTCCCGGCAGATCCTGGCCCTGGTGTTTTCCATGCAGATGTACTGTCAGATCCTTCATGCTGAGAAAAGCTTCGACTGACTGAGGGTTTCCTGCTCATGTGGACAATGATGGCTCTCTCTAGCCTGTGAAGAGAAAGCAAAGCTGCTGCTGATGCTGAGTTTAGATTTGAAATCGTTTGCTTTGAAATCCTCTCAAGTGACAAAGTTACAAACATGTTATGTTAGTTATTTGCAAAAATGTTACCATGTGCCTATGACCACTAAATGCCTCACCCACACAGTAAATACACATGCTTTTGGATGACTTTTTCCTGGAGAATTTTTGTTTTGTTAATATTGTACAACAGCCCATGAAGAATAAACGAGAGTAAAACGTTTAGACATACATTTTTCTGTTTTTGTTTTTATTTGTGTGATTATTTTATCATTCTTATAGTACAAATAGGAAAAGCTTGCCTAAAATGTTTCGGTTACAGATGATGTCATCACTACAGTCCTCACACACGGGAGCATCTCAGAGCTGCTTTGGAACATCTGGATTCATCACTAGCTTTGTTTTCAGATGATTAAGGTGCAGTGGAGTTGCATTTTAATGCAAATAAAATATATCTAGTCATAACTCATATTACAGGATGTAGCCACTTTCCCTCTCTAAGGTTGGCTTTGTGTTTTATTGTTTTAGTGTGTTTTTGTTTATTTAGCATAGTTTTTTCCCAAAGTGACTCACAACTCTGGAGAAACCAAAACGCCTTCCGTAGCATTAAGGATTGGCTACTTTTTAATTAAATGATCAATAAGATGTGATGTTCCATATGAATATGAAATATCAATCTGATTGGTCTTTGAATATTTGATTTAATATTCCTTTAGTTTCTTTGACTATTCAGGAAACACACACACTTCATATTAATTCAGACAGAGTCAAGAATATCGTTAATAAAAATTAGTTTATTTCTATTTGAAATAAGGTATGAATGTAATGGATGAAGTGATTGAAAATGGTTGAAATGATGGAATGGAGGCTAGATGTTTCAGCAAAACCTTTCTTAAGTATCTGAGAGAGTTGTGGAGTCTGGGTGGTAAAATCTATTTGGCTGTACGCTAAACTTTATTTATAAAACCATCCAATGCCAGTGTGCAGAGTCTATGATACCCTTGTGTGACTGTTGCTACCGGCAGTCCTAAGGAAAGGCGGCCCGAGTGGGGAGGTCACCGGACGTCGAGACCACAAGAACCCAAAGAGTCGTAGCTCCGTTTTTATTTAGCTTTCAATGGCCATGAGATGCAGCCCAGACCTGCAGGTTAGAAGTCTGTCTGAGGTGTGGAGTGGCTCTTAAAAGAGCCGTCGTGTCTGAATCACTCGCAGCGTTGCAGAGAGGCTTTGACCTTGGGGTCGAAAGACAGGATGGCCTCAAATGCTTGCTCACAGGTTTGGCCGAACCAGGAGGCAGCTGGAAACTGACTAAATCAGGAAGTAATTCCTGTTTATATTACTTCTTGTCTACAGATGTGGACAAGTTAGAATTTGACACATTTTAAAAGGCATTACCAAAACACCTCAGAAGTGATGCCTTCACTCAGATACTGAGGTTTATCTCAGTGTGAAGTGGAAATCGTTTTAACACTTATGTGAAGCTAAAATGTTAAACATTACAGTTTTTCTCAGTTGTTTACACACATTTTCTGGTACTTGAAACGCAGTGACCACAACATGTAACCAATTGACCAACCCCCTTAACCAATTCTGCTAAACTACAAGCACAATTCCTGCGTTGCACTCAAATTGCAAATCTAAAACACGTTTTTTTTTTCAAAACACTACACACAATTCACTGCTTTTGGCACAATTTTCAGGCAGAAAATATCTTGTTTTCACAAGGAACACACTGGTATTCAAATATGCACACTGACTCATCACAAGGGCAAACACCCATCGCACAGTTTTACAATCAGCAATCAGAGCTTTAGCATAAAAGGGCAACAGGTGAGCTCTTCTGTGTAGGAGCAATGGATGCCAACATTGGCAACAGAGGCAGAGCCAGAGGAGTGAGAGTAAGAGGCGGAGGACGGGGAGGACGAGGACGAGGAAGACCAAGGACCGTCATCTCTGATGAGATCCGAGCCACTTTGGTTGATCATGTGGTCAACCATGGTCTTACAATGAGGGAGGCTGGGCAGAGAGTACAGCCAAATTAGAGCAGGTACACTGTAGCATCCATCATCCGGGCCTTCCGGATGAGAATAGGTAAGAAATCTTCTCTCACTAGAAAATGGCAGTACTGCATATCAATACAATCGGTATTCAGTTAGTATAGTAGTAGTTTTGCCTGTGAATGGTTTTGTTGGACAGTAAAAATACTGTAAAGTATGTTTCCAGGATTTAGGAAATGTATACCTACTTTGTATTCACAGTATTTTACTATTTGTTTGGCAGAACTGAAAGATTACCGACACGAGGAGGTCGGGAACGTCTTCAGTCTCCTGAACAGGAAACTGAAATCCTCAACATGGTGCAAGAAAACAATGTCATAACATTACGGCAAATACAAAGAAAAATGGTAGAAAACAACGACACGTTTCACTGGACCATGTGCAGATATCACCTCAGGATGAAGCAGGTCTACAGGGTGCCGTTTGAACGCAACTCAGAAAGAGTCAAAGAATTGCGATATAACTATGTGCAAGTGAGTCCTGTAACTGATGCATACACTCAACACTGTGTACAGTAAATTATACATATTTCAATATTGTACTCATAATGATTGTGCTTCACAATAGTGACCACTCCATGTTTATTCTGATATTGTCATGTGTGTTTCAGAGAGTCCTTGAGCTAGAGGCAGCTGCAGTGGAGCACCAGCTCATCTTCATTGATGAGGTTGGGTTCAACCTCACAAAAAGACGAAAGAGGGGAAGGAATATCATTGGCCAGTGCGCCATTGTTGAAGTCCCTGGCCAGCGCGGAGGGAACATCACAATGTGTGCAGCGCTTGGCTACCATGGCATCATCCATCACCATGCTACCCTTGGCCCTTACAACTCCGCCCATCTGATCACATTCCTAGACACCCTACACAACACACTCATTCCACCAGACCAGGTCGATGGTCCAGAAGAGCCTGTATACAAACTACTGCCAGCTGCTCCCTCTCTGTTGGACTTTGGTACTGCATGTTACTTCCGCGATTTAGATCTGGGGCTTTCCACGAAACATCCGGGGCTTCAGCCCAAGTAGCCGGGCCTAACGCCGCCCCTGATGCAGCATAGTTTTCTTTTTTACTGTAACTGTATACAGTAAATTCTTCTGTTGGATGTAGTTTATGTGTACAACTTTGTGTTGGTTGGGAATGGGATAAACATTGTGTACAATGTTTTGTGGGAAAAATAAAATCATTTCTACCATGTGTTTGTGTGTTCAGAGTGTAAAAACAATGTTCTGAAATAACACGTGCATGTATATACTGTCTGTAGTAGGTGTAACACTGACCCAAAAAGGCTTTAGTCATTATGATGAATGGAGAAGAAGTGTTTCCATTCATCATAGTGTTTCACATTGAGCACATAGGTGTTCTGCTGGTTCTTATAAGTGTCTGTTCATGTGATGGTGTGTGTGTGTCATTTGACAACAAAATCACATTTTGAGAAGTAACATTGTTTTGAATGTGAAGTTTCATTTTGCAGGTTAATTGAGGGGTTTTGCCCATTGTGTATGTATTTTTGGATTTGTGTGTAGAGTTCTGAGAATATGAGGCATGCTTTCAGGAAATGTGTGTAAACAATTGAGAAAAACTGTAACACTTCATTGATTAAATGCACAGATTATTCACACACTTTAGGATTAACAAGTCTTGTTCATTCAACACATTTGATTATAACCACCTATAAAGTTGAAAAGTCATTTATGATTCAAGGAAGATGAACTTTATTCAGAGTGAAAGTGCAGAAAGTCTCGTCTTCTGCATGAGACCTTGAGCAAAGATATTATGGCTTCCTTGTTCGGTAGCACGTCATATATCCTTGCTTTTCTTGTTTGTAGTGTTTGTGTCTGCAAATTAAAAAGTAAATTTCTGTTCATTCTGATGAAAAAACTTGACCTTTGGGTACGCTACTCTTGACACAACTTGGTGCTAAACAAATAAACTCAATGAAATTGAGTTTAAATGGCCGCCCACTGAAATGTCACCAGTTATCCTGAAAATATTTTGGATATCTTAAAATAGTGTTTTTAACTAATTAAAACATAAATAAAGGATATCCTAAATAACTACAAATGTAAATCCGGACATCCTTTTATAATCGCTCCTCTTCTGAGGATGACAATGTCTTCTGGGCTCAGAAGCAGCTGCTTGAACTACAGAGTCCGCCATTTTCCACGGTGCCATCCTCGCTGCCTGGCAACCCGCAATGGTTCCCTCTAGTGGCTGGTAGGTATAAACATAAACCCAGTGACGTGCCCGTCAAAAATAATTATTGGATTATTTTTTTATTAAAATTTTGCGTTTGAAGGAAATACTGTAGCTTCATTCTGCACACCTCTAAACACCCAGTGGAAGATTTTTTTTAATATAGCTTTTAAATGGTTCCATATTCAACTCCTACTAGGAACAATAGAGTTATAGATATCTGTAATGCGTATCCAGCCTGCCTAATAAATGTTAAAATGGCTTGCCACAGCCTGTCGATTTCAGAGAAAGGCAGCGTGATTCTGGGAGTGCAGCAGGCTGAAGAACTGACCCAGGATCAGTGTCTGTCTGACTAAACTGCAGAGCGGATGTTTTATTTTGGGTTGTTTGCAGGATGATGTAGAAATGAGAATGACTTGAACTGGAACATTTTTATTTTTCATGAAAATATGTTTCCATAAACGTAGCGTTTGACACCACCGACAACAACCAATAGACACCAACAATAAGGTTTCATCATACTGTATAACATAATGCTTCAACGTGATGTCCCTTTAGGCCCTAGGCCTTTTTTCTTTGGGCTCCCAATCAGAGGCCTTTGGAGTTTCATGTCCCAAGTGTCAGTGATTGTCTGCGTTCCCCGAGCACAGCTACAGCTACAATCAAACCAGTTTAGATTGTAAACAAAGAAAATTTTGGTTTTTGATACATTAAGATAAAATAAAACTTGAACTTTATTCTAGAAGAGCTGCCCTGTGTGAAAGTGCTGACAGGATGGAGGCTGTGAGTTCAAATTCCATTTAGGAAATTTAGTCCATTGTTTTATTTATTCCAGGGGGCCTCAACTACATTTGTTCAAGGGTTTTTTCCAGCAGACACCAGAGAAGGTCTTCTAAAATAAAGTTCAATCATCATTGCATCTTAATTTATTTCAATTTAAAACGGCCTTGTTTGCCATCTGGGCTGTTTGGTTGTGGTTTTAGTCGTGTTTGGAGAATGTGGACACTTGTAGATGTTTGGGACATGAAAGTGTAGAGGCTCCCGATTGGGGGGGTGTTAGGGTTAAACAGGTTAACCACAGATTTTTCACTCCCAGATAGAAATAAGAATTTATAAAAGGTTGGATTTAGGATCATAAATCCACAGCTATCAAATCCAGTTTTTTTTTTTATAAACTGTTGATAAAAAAACAAGATGTACCAAAGTGCTGCACAGTTAAACGCACATCAAAAACGAAAAGAAACAATACAGTGGCACAAAGACACACCAAGTCACCAACTCTGACACAAAAAACCCTGATTAGCTGATTAGGACAAAACGTTCCAAAGCCACTGTCCGAATAACGACCGTATACCGGTGACACGAGGATTTCATGATCCGCGGTTGTGGACACGTCCAAGAGCACCAAGTGTGTCCAGAGTCAGACGACATTTCGACCCTCAGCAATGCAGACTCCCTGCTGTGAAGATTCTTAAAACACAGACTGGAAAACCTTGGGAATGTCATGCTCATCCAGGAGCATTTTCAGTGTTTACAGCCATCTTTTTCCAGGAGTTTAGACAGCAGAGGGAGCTTGGAAAGGGTCGATGTGAGCCAAGAAAACCAAAGCAGTAGGTCAAGTCATCAGGAGTGTTTGCAGCTCGATCAAACTCTCACGTGGCTGCATCGACACGAAGGAGTTTAATATAAAAGCCTGTTTCAGCCTGAGTACTACAATAAATACTACTACAGTACAAGTCTACAATACACAGTACTACATGTTCTTAGACATCACCTGTTTCATCTGCAAGAAATAAATAGATGAAACATTGTTGACTTCTGCCTGTAATCGACACAGTAAGATGTAAATACTTCCTGATTCCAGACGTTTTCCCAACTTGGTGCGACAGAGTTCCGTAAACGGCGTAGAGTTTGAGAGCAAACATCACATTCGTGCTGTTCCCGTCACGCCAGGCTGATCCTGGTGGCCGTGACAGTAAATGTGTCAAAATAAAACAACATTTAGAGATTGTTCAACTTCAGTTATTTTACAGATGATAAAACAAAAACCAAATGATCAAATATACAATAGTACCCGTGCACCAGAACAGTCAGTCATGTGAAGTTACATTTATGTTGGTAACTTCTGAGACAATAAAGGGGACGACTCCTGCTATTTTGGCTATTTGGAGTAACTATAGTAGTACTTTATTACTGCCTGATCTCTCGAAAGTACTAAACCTGACAAACACTGAACTAGACCTAACCCTAACCACTGTAGTTATGTATCTTTCCCATTAGCTTAAATATTAACTGCAAATACATTTGAACAGACTGGTGCATTAAACGTTAGTCAAGAGCAAGTCAGCAGTTAACCCCGTCAGTTTTCAGATGGAGGATCAGTCGAACTTGTTAGAAACCAACTCAGACCAGAGCCACTAGTGTCAGACAGGTTTGTTTACGGCCCAGTTGGCAGGGAAACCAAAGCAGACGTGGTAGTAGGTAGCACCTGCAATACCAGTAGTCGGAGTTGGGGGGGGTAGTAGACAGTAGCAGCTTCCAGGTTTTAGTTTTCTAAATAAATAAGGAAAATGGTCTCCTAACCTTACCACAGGTAAAACCCTAAGCAGCTGGTTTATGGGTGGAACAGTGAAAACTAGAATCAGGTCCATATTCGTCAGTAATCCAGCTCAGACCGAGAGACCATCTAAAGGCTCAGGAACCCTCTGCAGGTGCTCTGGATTCATCAGCTGATCAGAGTGTGACACTTTGAGTCTAGAGTATGTTTATGTATGTTTATGTTTATGTATTTAGCAGACGCTTTTGTCCAAAGCGACTTACAATTGATAATCGGCATGTTGCCCTTGAGGCTAACAACAACAATAACAACAACAACTTGACATCAATCATGGAGAGGAGGGAACAAGGAGTGGACAGTAGAGAGGGGGGACGGGTGCAGGGAGGGTGCTAGTTTAGAAGATGCTCTCTGAAGAGCAGGGTCTTCAGGAGTTTCTTGAAAATTGAAAAGGAAGCTCCTGTTCTGGTAGTGCTTGGTAGGTCATTCCACATTTGTGGAACGATGCATGAGAAGAGTCTGGATTGTCCTGAGCGTGGTGTAGGCACTGCTAGCCGACGATCCTGTGATGACCAGAGCGGCCGGACCGAGACGTAAGCCTTTGCAAGAGGATTCAGGTAGATGGAAGCCGTACCATCTCGGACTTTGTATGCTAGTGTTAGCAATTTGAATTTGATGTGTGCTGCTAGTGGTAGCCAGTGGAGCTCAATGAACAGAGGGGTGACGTGTGCTCTTTTTGGCTGATTGAAGACCAGACGCGCCGCTGCGTTCTGGACCATTTGAAGAGGTCTCACAGTACAGGCTGGAAGACCAGTTAGATGGGCATTGCAGTAATCGAGGTGGGAGATGACAGTAGATTGCACCAGGAGCTGGGTGGCATTTTGTGTTAGGTATGGTCTGATCTTTCGTATGTTAAACTGCGCAAAGCGGCAGGAACGAGCAACAGAGGCAACAGGATCTTTAAAGCTCAGGTGTTCATCAATCACAACACCCAGACTTCGAACTGCCTTTGAAGGAGCCAGCGATAGGAAGTCATTTTGGATTGAGATATTGTGCTGTATGGATGGTTTTGCTGGGATGACAAGTAGTTCAGTTTTAGAGAGGTTGAGTTGGAGATGGTGGGATTTCATCCATTTTGATGTGTCAGAGAGACAGTTTGATATTCGTGCAGAGACAGTGTGGTCGGCCGGTGGAAATGACAGATAGAGCTGGGTGTTGTCTGCATAGCAGTGGTAGGAGAAGCCATGTGATCGAATGATCTCACCCAGTGAGGTGGTGTATATGGCAAAGAGAAGAGGTCCTAGTACAGAGCCCTGGGGGACTCCTGTGGCAAGATGGTGCACGGTAGAGGATTGTCCAAGCCAAGATACACTGTATGATCGTCCTGTGAGGTACAATTCAAACCAGGCGTGTGCTTTCTCTGTGATGCCCATGCTGGAGTGTGGACAAAAGGAAGCCATGGTTGACTGTCAAATGCAGCCGATAAGTCGAGCAGGATAAGCACGGAGGATTTGGCAGTCGCTCTAGCTTCTTTTAAGGATTCTGTCACTGCTAACAGAGCAGTTTCAGTGGAGTGACCCTTTTTGAACTAGAGAACTGAACCAACATTCGGATTGAGATGTTGAATGTGGGTTCTTATCATCTGTAAACCATGATCATCTCAGTTAGAACTAATAAGGGCAGAAACATCTGGATCTGCCTGGAATGAGTCTGTCTCAGATTAGTTTCACCTTTTAGGTTGGATCATTGACATTAATGCACCAGATTCTAGTTTTTCCAGTGTCACCTGTATGTTTTCAAAGTAAAAGCTTGTAGTTGTGTTGACTAAAGTGTTTCTACTTGATCCTGTGAAACCAGAACCCGGCGCAGGTTCACAGGTCAACGTGGACCCTAACAGAGTTTATTGTGTCACTATCCACACGAGTCCAGGTGGCTCAGCTTGTTCACGGAGGAACGCGAGGCAGGGTCGGTCCATCACTCGTTAGCTAACCTGAGTCAGTTCAGTTTGTTTGAACGTCAGTCGTACTCCACAGAATCCTCCAAATCTGCCACATTCTCCTAAAGACAAGAGGCAAAACATGTTTCACAGTTTGACTGCTTTTGTTTGAAATCATCATTCATGTCACTCACCCAGCCTCCGTGACTTTTGACCCATGGGACGAAGCTCTGCATGTAGCGCTCAGCGAAGCCCTCCATGCGCTGGGTTCCCGTTGCTGTGACTATTCGCCGTGACACCTCCATAGACACAGCCATGCGACGTAGAGTTGGACTACCTGGTGGCGGCACAGGTGGAGCCTCTGATCCCACACTGCTACCAACAACGTCTAGAAGCTTGGCAAATGACGGGTATGAAAGACGAACCAGGCTGGAGCGCAGGAACGGGTCGGACTGGATCTGTTGGAAGGTGTCAGCGTTACACGTCAGGTAAACCTCATCCTATCACAGACGGTGCTTTAGCTGTGTACAGCAGGTCAGCCATGCTCAGGGGGAGGTCCCAGAACCTTCTTGACCCATCTTACCTTCTCATTCATAGCGTCTCCTTCTGAAGAGAGCAGCACAACCAGCTTCTGGACCACTGCTTCTTTACTACAGTCTGACACACAGAGATGACATCACATTCATGATGCTGTCAGCTACATGATGACATCATCAATAAAATCAGTTAGACGAATACGTCAGTTTCCTGTTTCAATAATTCCGTAGATCTTTTACCTCACGCACGACTCACTGTTTGATCCTTATTACTATTTTATTACTAATTATCCAGCTGACATAATTATCGATGGTTCTGAACAAACAGGTGTCAGGAACGCCACTAAAGAAATATTCTGGGGAATGATTCTGTCCTCTTCTTTTAGAGCAGGCTACAAGCAGCTCAAACCCAAAACAACAGGGCAAACCCGTGACCTCTGACCCTGCAGTCTAATTTAGGATGTGACTGGTAAAAAACTTTATTAATCTAAGATTATTAATCTAAGATTATGAAAAACAAAAAATGTCTGAATATCATGAACTTGGTCTCATCTAGAAGCAGAATCTGTGTGTGTGTGTGTGTGTGTGTGTGTGTGTGCGTGCGTGCGTGCGTGCGTGCGTGCGCGCGCGTGCGTGCGTGTGTGTGTGTGTGTGCGTGCGCGCGTGCGTGCGTGTGTGTGTGTGTGTGTGTTACCTGATGATGACTCTAGTGTAACACTCGGGGACACGATCCTGGAGGATTTCCTGGCTATCTTTTCCAGCTTCCCGGCCAACTCCTCGTAGAAGCCACCTGTGTGACCTGCTTGAACACCAAACACAGGAATCTCAGGAGCTCTACAGGAACACTCAGACACCTGCAGAAGTTTGTAGTTTGATGGTTTTTGTGTGACTTTCTGATGTGGTGGAGGACCGTACTTGGAGAAACAAGGTCCTGAGCAGAATCCCGTCCTGCCTCTGAAGGCAGGACAGACGGCCTCTGGGGAGATGCTCCGCTGTCCTCCTTCTCTCTGTCTTTCTTCTCTTTTAGCCTCTTTTTGAAGAACTTGGCGAGCTTATTCCTGATCTTTACTTGTTTCTGCTTCCTCCTCTTCTCGCCATCATCTTCATCGGAGGAGGAGGGAGATAAGCTATCCTGCTGATTGGTTAAAGTAACAGTTTAGTCAATCAGACACATTTATGTGTTGTGAAGCACCTTGGGGGGTAGGGCTGCTCAATTAATCGAATTTTAATCACGATTACGATCTGAGTTTTGAACGATTATAAAAAACAAAACAAGCCGATTATTTGCTCCTCCCGCTTGCGCTGCCCTGAGTTGCAAATGAAGCGCTCCTCCCACAGTGTTGCCAACTTAGCGACTTTGACGCTATTTCCAACAGCTTTTCAGACCCCCTTCTTGACTTTTTAAATCTTAAAAGTACCTAGCGAACACCTCAGAAACATCTCTGGTAACCCTTAGCTACTTTCTGGATAACTGTCGTTGACATTTCCTGCAGGTTAGCTAAACACTCCGCCTGCGCTCCGGACCGTTCTTCAGGACATTAGGAAAGGGAATGATGTAGTGATGTGTCAGTCGCTAAAGACGGCTCTCGGAGCCGGCTCCCTGTTGGAGTAACCAGAGTGAGTGACACACACACCGCACCTGCGGACTCCTGAGCCACTAAAAACGGCTAAATGTGCGTATGCGGCGTGCTAAACACACGTGCAGCTTGCCCCGATTGCTGTGAGACCGGGTTGGGGGGTGGGGGGTGCAGCTGTGGTTGGGACAATTATTACATTAACTGATGGACTTGTAAATAAATAGTTTATAAATAAGGTAGAAATAAGTTCCTCACACTGATAAATAATAACTAATCTCTCTGAGGACACGGTGCTAGTGCACTCTCCTACAGCACCTTGACACGACTCAATAAATGTTATGCAACATTTTGTGAACATTAATTTATTTGCATTTATTTGTTATAAATGCCACTGTATAATTCTTGCTGTCAGTATTTGCAAGATGTTGGTATTTGGGTCTGTACTGGTTAGACTTAAATGAGTTAAACCAAGGTCTATAGCCCTTGGGTCATAAACTATGAGCTATAAGTATATTGTTCTTTTTATACTGGGAATCAGGAGTTCTTTTAGTGATCATCTTGTTTCTGATTTTTGTCCTGATTGTGCCCTGAGCAATTTTATGACTGAATAAAAACAAAAAAAAATCAACATAAATTGAAAAATCGTCCTAAATAATCGTGATCTCAATTTCAGTCACAATAATCGTGATTATTATTTTTGCCATAATCGAGCAGCCCTATTGGGGGGTTCTAGGACTAGAAGGTGCTATATTTTCCAGTCTGTGTTCTTCGTTCCTGCTGATCTTAGAGGAACCAGCAGGTTATATTTGAGTCTGATTACCCCACAGCTTCACGGAGACTCACCTCTGTTTGGTGTGACGGTTTGGCCTTGCTGCTCCTGCCCAGGGAGCCTTTGGAATCTTTTGAGCGAAGTATTGAGTTCCGATAAGGCAGCTGCTTTATGAATTCTTTGAAACTAGTCTTCCTCTGCCCTTCATCTTCACCCTCAGACTCATATCCATCCTTAGATTTGGACTGAGGTCTGGAGCTTAACAGAGAAAACATGATGAACAACAAGACAAACGGGGTGTTCGCCTCTCGGTTCAGAACTGAACGGGCTTGCGGTTGTGTTACATGGCCTACAAAACCGTCTGCATCCCAGCAGCACGTGGGTGTCCAGCACCAAAACCACTAAAACTACAGATCCCAGAATGCACGGAGACACGCCCAGCACCTGTTCCTCTCTGATGATGAGTCAGTCTCTGAACCCAATCAAGAGACGAGTTCCCTCTGCAGCCTGACAACTTCTGAATGACTTAAATTCTGATGTGGAAAAAGGCAACTGCTCTCTAACATCTGATGACGTGATCCAAGCTGCTCAGATGATCACCGAGATCAGAACAGAAACATGCAAGTTTCTGATGCCAACATCAGACAGGGGTCGTCTCACTCACTGCGTTTACATGCAGCCAATATCCGGGTTATGATCGGGTTAAGGTCGGTATTCGGGTTTCTGAGTTGATCAGAATAACCCGTTTACAAGCATAAATAGAAAGAGTTACCTCTAACTTGCATAACCCGATTTAAATGCAGACGTTGGGGTAGCGTCAGGACATGTGGACTACGTCAAGACGCAATATGCGTCATTTCCAGTTCTTCTTGTTCCGGTATCCGTGAAAACAACAACATGTTTCCCAGTTCAGAAGAGATAGCGACCGCGTTTGTTTGCGCTTTAGTTTCCTCGTCACTCCAAAAGTGTGGTGCTGTGCCGCGACTCGCCATGTTGCTCCCAACTTGTTGTTTACTTCCGGTGTTCTGGCGCATACAAGACGTCTCGCTACTCAAAAGACCAAGATTCCTTGCGAACAGAGCATGCGCAGAACACACGCTTTGATGGGAATATCCCGGTGTGCGTTTACACGACCAAACATTCGGGTTAGAAAAGGGTTACCCCAGGTGTAGTAACCGGGTTTTTAAAAACCCGGTTATGAGCATATCCGGGTTTTTGGCGGTGTTTACATGGCCGTGCGGAACCGGGTTATTGTGAATATCCGGATTTTAAAAGGGTTACTGGCTGCATGTAAACACACTCACTGATCCCACATGGTGATGGACCTGAGCCAAAGAGGTCAGGAGGCTCTGATCACACCTACAGAGTCTTTACTTCCATCTGTGCTTCATCAGGACTTTTACTTGTTTACAGGAGATTGGGTGGTGGAGGCCATTTCTCCTGCTTACAGCAGCAGGGGCCTCCCGTTACCTCAGGGAGTGAGAGCGCATTCTGCCAGAGGTGTTGCTTTATCGCGGGCTCTTCTCAGAGGAGCTCCAGTGAGCCGCATCCGTAGCCTAGTGAGCTAGACCAAATTCTTGCTTTGCAAAGTTTGGTCTAGGCATGCTCCACTGGAACCTCTGCAGCCCCAACAGCATTCTGGCTAGCCAATCACAGCTCTCTAGAGGGGTTTCAAACACATAAAGAGTTGTGATTGGTCCATAATGTTGGGCCAATCATAGTGCTCTATCTGCTTAGTGAACAAATCACAGAGCTTTATCCGCTTTGTGGGCCAATCAGGGCACTCTACATGCCTGGTGGGTGGGATGATGCAAAAGAGTGAAACAAGAGTATGTCACATTCATTGTCCAGTGGAATGCGGAGATCATTTGAAAGACAACGGTAGAACCCGCCCCACAACCGAGAGCCGTCAATGGAGCATGGCCAGACTAAATAATACATTTATTTAGTCTGGCTTGCCAGGCTACCGCATCCGTGCTGCCGCCAGCTGGTCTTCACTACACTTTTCTCAACGCCTGTTGTCTGGATGTGACGGCTCCTTCGGTGGCTCACTCTGTCCTGTGTGCTGGATCTCAGGACTCACGTTAACGGGTGGCCTTTAGGGCTCAGTTCCTGATGGCTGCTCTGCGGGGCTTGTCCCATACGTGTTGTAGCAAGTGAATGGACTGAATGGAAATGTTACATTATGCATGAATCTACTGTTCCCTGAAGGAGAGGAACAAGGTACAAGACCATTGTTGCTCTGCTGTTCAGCCGGGCTCGGTGCAGAGCGATCATCGAACATGCAAGCAGCTGTATTTATCTGCAGGCGGAGTCTGGTGGCCTAAAGGCCTGATTAAAGGTGTCTTCAGTCAGATCACACAGGGTGGGACATCCCATACTGCATGTGTAGGACCTCTCCTTCAGAGAACAGTAGTTACATACCAGCAAGTCTGTGGTTCAGAGGAACAATCTTGTTTTTGAGAACAGAACATAACAACTAGCTCACAAGAAGCCTGTGGAGGTAAGTAGCATTACCTGTATTTGCTGTGATCTTTATAGGCTCCTCCCACTCTACCTGGCCTGTCTTTCTGAGGGGTGGACAGAGTCCGTTCAAGGAAAGCCTTGAGGACTAGATGAGTCTCTGCCTTGATCTCCACCAGAGAGACGGAGTAAACAGAGGAGACAGAGGACCTTCGTCCAGGAGACTCCGACATGGCTAACATGAAACCAGACAGAAACAAATAAGTAGAAGACCACACACCAATAAGCTCCTTAATACACATAAACAGAAAGACTGGATATCTAAAGACATTCATTCATTCATAAGCTAGGATAAATGATTCCTTAGGCGTGACAATCCAGGGATCCATCCATCCAACCATCATGTGAGTATTTGCTGTTGTCCATCCTGAGGGACCATTAAGGTTCTATGCTTATTTACACGTTTTTGGTCTCACTGATCATTGTTATGAATTCAAAGACACAAAAACGATTCATCGACAATGATTAAACTTGTCCTTTAGTCCTTTTGATTCAGATAACTCAGTTTAGAGATGCTGTTATAATAGTTTCCATGACAATCGTGCCGTAGAATCTATGGCATAGGCAATATGGCAGACGCGTGGACGTAAACCATAGACATATTGTAGCAGTTACTAGAGTAGGTTTACTTCCTGTTACCCAGGGATGCGTAGCGGCATATGGGGGGTAGTTGGGTGAACCACGAGTGAGAAGGGAATGTCTGCTCGTGACCCAACTGGGACTGCTGCTGATGAAGGTTGTTCCACTGATCAATACTAACTCACGAGCATTTAGTTAATTTGATGCAAACCCAAATGTATTTAGCACAGTTAAAAACAGAATGGATTCAGAACAAAGTTCTGCTCAGAGACAAAACATCGAAACATAAAAGCACAAACAGAACAGTCACCAATAAAAACACACAAGAACAGAGCAGAAAATAGTAGGAAAAACCCACTGACATCTATAGGGAGCCTAGGTCAGCACATCGCATATATGATGTCACCACATAATCTCCTCCCCGCTAGCGTAGCTGCTACTTACCACATGACCAGATTCATGGTGGATCTTTACTCCTGAAAGAAGGATTGGAAGTTTGCTTAACTTACAGCCATTTCCCTCTTTTTTGCTCTGGTTTGATGACATCACTTTCGTGAAGCACATTTGTAGTCCTGGACATATTTTCACACCAAACCTAAAATAGTGTTTCCCCCGGGCAAAAATAAGCGCTTCTTTAAAATTCACGGACGTCATATGTGAAATCCATGGCACGTAACAAGCAGAATTAGAAAATAGCATTTTTGCCCCACTGACTTGGGCCCAGCCTCAATACTCGCACTTCCACCCTTGCGCCCTTCAAATGTGCAATCCCGACCAGGGGGTGCGAGTGCGTAGAGTGTCCCAATCCCCAATTGAGAATGAAAACGTGTCGTCATTTCCGGCTTCAAACCGCAAAGGATTGTAGGTATGAGGGACAGCCCTCCCCCCCAAACCACTCTAAGCGCGCTCATTCCATTCTATTTTTTTCCGGACAGTTGTCCCCTAACATGGTCAGAGCTTGTTGTGTTGTTGATTTCCATACTAGGTCGCAAGACCACCAGGGAAGGCTAGTAGCCAAAGGCACACGTTTATTTCGGATTCCTGTGTGGAAGAGAGGTTGTTCCAGCGATGTGTCTGAAGCTACAAAGAGGCAAAGGATGGCATGGATTGCTGCTATCAGAAGACCTAACTTAACATTTGAGGACACCCCAGGTCACATGTTGGTCTGCTATAGACCTTTCCGTAAAGGTAAGTTTATGCATTGCAGTGAAGTGATTTATCATAGCGAATTTGTAGATACAGCTCACAAATAAGACCGCTGCTGGCCCATTTGTTTCGCTGGAATTAGTGATGGGATTTATGGCTCTTTCATGGGAGCCGTTCATTAGTCGGCCGTTTACCTCAAAAATCCGTACAAAAGACTGGCTCCTTAGAATGAAATGAAGCCAAAAGCAAGAGCAGCGTCTTCCTGCGGTGTTTGTGAGGGTGCACGGGGTTGGTTAGCGTGTTTATACACATATCTGTGGTTCCTCCTACGTCCGTCACAGCAGCGGGTGGGGTTTGAGCGGGTGAGTTGGACCGACTTCCGGGGAGGTTTATTAAGATGAACGCTCTCTGCAGGGGCTCGGCTCTCATCATTCACTTTGAAAACTCGTTCAAAAGATTTGTTTCGTTCGTGAACGTCACATCACTAGCTGGAGTGCTTTGTTTTCATTAGCTTTGCGGGCTGCTATTAGTGTCGTATGCAGGCAAACCGGCCTACAGCATGCTGGAATGCGATCCGGACTGGGCTCCGTCCCTCCACATGGGTCATACGGAGGAGAAAGCGACAACCACCACCTGATTTGACCGGTTTAGACGGGGAGCCAGATCAAAACAACAGCCTGTTGTTCCACATCCGCCGGAGCCAGTGATGGATGATCCAAGTGAAAACCATGGCGAAACCCTTGCAGGTAAACACAATAAATAACGCTGTACTGGGGGGTTACGTGATTTATGATTTGATTAAGCTGTGCCATTGTAGGATGCAGTTCTATGCGTGCAGCATTCTGGACCGTATGGCACAGCACCCCGCCTGCACGTATAATTCTTGCTCTGCTGTCTGCCAAGTTTCACAAGTCAGGAAACATGTCTCCATTAAAATTTATCAGAGTTTGGCCCTTTAACTTGAAGGAATGTTTTCTGAATTATTAAACAGAAAGCCCTTATGTTGCACATGCCAGTTGTTGTATTTTTCTTTAGAAATTTGTAAAGTAAACCTAAATAATCCCCAGTCCATGATGTATGCTGTATCATATTTTTGATGCTTACATTATATCTGCATCTCTAGGCGATCAATGCCCCTCAAAGTGCTTCATTATGGCACGGCATGGGGGCCAAAATTAAGACTACTGCCCAGCAGCAGAAGGCTATATAAGTTCCGAAGCAAACTACCAATCTGATTAATGATAAGCTGGCGCCGGTAACTGAGAGGCTGGCGCTGATTACTGAGAAATAGCACCTTTACCGGCGTTACTAATAGATACGCTAGGGACTAGCAGCCCTCGGTTGTAGTGATGGGAATTCCGGCTCTTTTTAGAGAGCCGGTTCTTTTGGCTCAGCTCACCAAAAACAGCCGGCTCTTTCGGCTCCCAAGTGGCTCCTCAGATTTTATGTTGCGTAGAATACATTTATAACCAAAATAATGCAGTAATGTAAAAAAAGCAATATATCAAATATTTATCATTTCTATGGATTTATGTATTATCTGTTGATGTTACTGTACTCATACTGTCTACTGTATCATCATAAACACCCCAAAAATGACAAAAAAAGAAGATAATTTCCCTTGCCAAAAATTGATTGGAACACTTTAAGAAATCTCCACTTTCCGACGGCTGGCGCTCATTTTCTCACTGTCTTCGTCGCACTCTCCTCCCTCTCTCTCGCCTTTTCCCTCCTCCTCATTCCCTCTTGTCTCCCTCCTCCCACATGTGCTCTGCTGTGTGTCTGTCTGAGTCTGATCCTCCCTTTTCCCCGCCCCTACTGCTCTGTGAGTGCACAGTCTGGACACACAGTTACACATGTTGACCAATCACCTGTAGCTTTCACCAAAGCAAGAGGGGAGGGGGGAGGGGACGGCTCCCAATGACGAGCCGGCTCCCGTCGTTCACTTCAAAGAGCCGGCTCTTAGAGCCGGTTCGTTCGCGACAGACACATACTCGGCTGGTCATTGACTGGTTCAAACACTCCCTCTGCTGTCTATTAGCATGGATGGGCTAACGTTAGCCTGGACGGGCTGGTGCTAGCATTGGAGAGGCTAGCCTTTAGCGTGCCTAGGCTGGCCACTAGCCGGATTTCCTATCCCTCGACGGACCTTTAGCATGGATAGGCTGGCGTTAGCGTCGGAGAGGCTAGCCATTAGCATGTGTATATATATATATATATATATATATATATATATATATATATATATATATATATATATATATATATATAAGCTCAAAAAAGTGAAACTGTCATTTTTATTTATTTATTTAGTTAGATAGTTTTTGCCATTTTTAGGTGTTTATGAATGTGGAAGAGACCCAGCATCCTGTGATGGCACTAATAACATCAAGAGATAGTAAATAAAGTAATATTTAGGTAAATTTAACCCTTTACACGTGACCAGGACACTGTAATCAATTTTTGGCAAGGGAAATTATCTTTTTTTTTTTTGCCATTTTTGGGGTGTTTATGAATGTGGAAGAGACCCAGCATCCTGTGATGGCACTAATAACATCAAGAGATAATAAATAAAGTAATATTTAGGTAAATTTAACCCTTTACACGTGACCAGGACACTGTAATCAATTTTTGGCAAGGGAAATTATCTTCTTTTTTTGCCATTTTTGGGGTGTTTTTGATGATACAGTAGACAGTATGAGTACAGTAACATCAACAGATAATACATAAAACCCTTATTTGGTCAATTTTAGCCTCCATGAAAATCTGAGCGATTCAATCACTTTTTGGCAAGTAAAACGCCATTTTAGTTGTCTACAATTAAATCATCAATAAAGAATTTAAAGATATTTTGAGGCGTTTCTTATAGGTAAACAGGAGGGTGTAGTCTATTTGGCAAGTGACAATCTTAATTTTATGTGCTGATGTGCTTTTATCTTGTTACTTTTAAATAGAGCAACGTAATGTATAGATAGTAACCTACACAGTGTCATTAAACCCAAAGCTTGATCAGTTTAAATACTATTTTTCAAGTAAAAATGTACCCCAAACTAACTGTGGCTCCATGTCAAGTGGACTAAAGAAAGAAAGGAAGGGGAAAAATCAAATCACTGGAGAATTGTTTATTTACATTTATACGACGTTTACATTCAATACAGGGTGCCATTTTACATTGTTTATTCATTTTTTGTATCAAGGCTGTAGCATAAAGAAAGCCAGTTCTTACCACAATCCGTCTTTCAATCGCAAATATTGCAAAAAGGATTAATATATCCTCATTGTGAACGTTTAAGAAAAATAGCAACACTTAAAACAACTTCCGAACTGGAAAAACTAACATCCACGATAAACATCTGTTTAAGTACCGGAAGAGGTTATCTCTGCTTTCTGAATGTCCATATTGCTAGATATGCTGAGTTTTAGGGCGAAATCCTGGGGAATTTCGTCTAGAAATGCAATTGCCCTAACCGTGCGCGATCCCGCGGTGGCTGATCAGTTTTTGGCAGCGAGTCGATTTATGGCACAACACCTGTTAAACCACAGAAATTCTGCTCGAAGCCAGCTTCTGATTGGGATTTGATCAAAGAGGTTCTTCTGTTGATCTGGTCTGGTTCTGGGTTCCCACCGAACCGAGTCTGCTGCTACCAGGAAGACGCACAGCTCAAGCTAGCTGCTGTCTCTGAGCGAAACTTTTAAAGAAGTTTTACTTTCGTTTTGTAAAGCAGCAAACCAAAGCTAGGGTTGACCTGATTTCCACCATTTTTATTAACATTTAAGCTGAGACGCTTTTAATTTAGCCAGTCATATGCCGCAGCTCATTAACCAGATAATAAAACTGTGGCTCTAGCCGTGGTGGAAAGATTGTGACTGATCAGAAAGCCTTCAGGAGGAATCTGAAGCCAACTTCACAGAAGTGGCGCTTCTGTTTTTTTACAAACGTCTGATAAAAGCGGAACATGCGCAGTCTGTTAGAGACCAGGGCAGCTGAACATCTGGGAGGAGGAACTGGACCCAACTTGGACCCGGGACACCGGCAAATAAAACTTTCCCACACTCACTAAAGTTAGTGGCTGACGTCACAGAGACGATCAGACGATTCCTCTCAGGTAAGCGAAGGTGAACTCACCTGGAACGTCTCCCTACCTGGTTACGGAGGCTTCGGCTTGGTGTCGAGAGTCGGACTCGGACCCGAGATTTGTTCTACCGCGCGCGTGTGTGTGTGTGTGTGTATGTGTGGTGGCGGGGGGGGGGGGGGGGGGGGGGCGGAGCGCGAGGGGTGGGAGGAGGAAGAGCGCGCGGGGGGGTGGGGGTGATCTCAGAGTCATCCATCTCTATCCTCTCGGGAATAAAGTTTAATTCATGCATTCATCACACCAAACCTGTCCACGGAGAAAGGAGACAGAAGCAGACACCAACAGCTGATCGTTCATGTGTGCACTAAATGATAAATGACCTGCACTTGTATAGCGCCTCTCAGAGTAAGGACTCCAAAGCGCTTTACACTACAGTGTATCATTCATCCATTCACACACACATTCACACACTGATGGTGATGAGCTACGATGTAGCCACAGCTGCCCTGGGGCACACTGACAGAGGCGAGGCTAACATGGGTCTATCTGGAATGAAACAACACACCTTCCAAGGCAAACGTGATTTTTATTTTTGAGTTATTTCCATTTCGGGTACAAAGAGTTCTGCTGCAACCTGAATTAACAAGTAAGTAAACTTTATTTAAGCAGCAATCTTCAGGATAATGAATGTTTCACAATCTGAATAAAACACGACATAAAGTAGAGGACATAAAAGCAAAATAAAACATGAGATCTTGCAGCAATAAACCCACACAAAGGTGATAATAGTGATCACCGGGTTTAATAGTGAGGCTGCTGGCTGTGGGGGTGTTGCTGTAGGCCCAAGGCCCGGCTGGAGCACGGTGCTGACTCGGGTAGGAATATGGATTCATCTTAGGGTCAAACATAAATAATTAATTTCCATGCTTGCTGGCATTTGGGATGTTAAATAGACATTTTCAGTTAAATTTAATGCTTCAAGAAGACTAAAATTAGCTTTAACCGCATTCTGGAATCCCACCATTAGCTAAAGGAGTTTCAGGAGCATCCCGGCCAGCTCTGACCCATCCTGGCCCTGTGGTGAGACGATCCTGGCCCTGTGGTGAGACGATCCTGGCCCTGTGGTGAGACGATCCTGGCCCTGTGGTGAGACGATCCTGGCCCTGTGGTGAGACGATCCTGGCCCTGTGGTGAGACGGGCACAGGAACATAGCTTCACTGGTTTTGTTTGAGTCTCTGGTCAGTTATGAAGGAAGGTTTGCTCCTCTCATCCTCATGCAGATGTTTGCTGCAAGCATCACTCAAAGGTTCCTTACAAAGTCGTGGATAAAATCAAAACACACACACTCACATGCACACACACTCACACACATACACATCATACAGACACACACACACACACATGTACTCTCACACTCACGTACATGCACACTTGCACACGCACATGCACTCACACACACACACACACACACACACACATACACTCTCACACTAACATACAGACACACACACACACCTGCACAGACACACATGCTCTCTCTCTCTCTCTCTCTTTCTCTCTCACACACACACATGCACTCTCACACTCACGTACATACACACCTGCACACACACATGCACACAGACACACACACCTGCACACACACACACACACCTGCACACGCATTGACACACACAAACACATGCACACATTTGTGCCTGCACATGCACATAGACACACACACTCACACACATACACATCATACAGACACACACACACACACACACACACACACAGACACACATGCTCTCTCTCACTCTCACTCTCTCTCTCTCTCTCTCTCTCTCTCGCTCTCTCTCACACACGCACATGCACTCTCACACTCACGTACATACACACCTGCACACACACATGCACACAGACACACACGCCTGCACACACACACACACACACCTGCACACACATAGACACACACAAACACATGCACACAGACACACACATGCACTCACACACACACACACACACGCCTGCACACACACTGACACACACAAACCCATGCACACATTTGTGCCTGCACACACACACACACACACTACCAGATGAAACTAGTAGATGTAAGGCCCCTGCAGCTCATGGCACAGCCCCCCCCAAACCTGTCCAGCGCCACTGACATGAAGACACTGGTACAAGGATTGGGAGTGACCAGACCAAGACTTCATTCGTCAGAAACATTCCAGCTCTGGAGGTAATTCCCTGCTTCATCATGACGGCAAAGATAGGAAAATCATTTCAGACAAATGAGGAGCTCAACACGGGATATGTGTCTGCTTACCTCGTGCAACACAAAGCCATTTCCTGCCGGGCCGTCAGATGTTGCCTCTCTGCTGCTTGTCTGGATGTGGAGCCTTCTCTGCACTGATCTGCTGTTAGCCACAGCATGTCCTCATGTCTGCAGATCCAGACTCTGCTCCTTCTTCTACCCTCTGGTGCTTCTGTAAATCTGTCTCACCCCCTCCCAAAAAAGTGCCGTTCATTAAAGGTGGGACCAATGGGGAGTCAGGCGGCTGGGTGAGGCACTTCCTTTGTGACAGGAAGCCAAAAACAAACATTGAGAGACCACAAGTGAGGGGGGAGAGATGCTGATATATGATGGCTCCAAGGGAAGTTCATGAGTTCACTCATAGGCCAGAATCAAGTCTCCAGTTGATCTGAATAAAACTATTAAAACAAATACTTCTGACATCTGGATGTGCTCAGATAAAACCTAACTGGTGTGGTGGAGTCCTCCAGGGTCACTATCCACATCTTCAGCTGTTTTTCTTCTCCAGCCTGATGGATTCACCTCTACAGCAGGTCCCCAAGTTCTTCACAAGCTTGTTAATAATTATCTCCCAAGTTTGCAAGAACATGCAGGTATGGGTGGTCCTGAGTGTCACTCTCTGAAAGGATCTCCACTCTGGTCTTCTATTCTACAGGTGATGCCCAGGACCATGAGAGCTGTATCGACCATGACAACCAGAGCCTTCAGCCTCTCAAGGTGAAGCTCCGCCCCTCTAGGTGCTCTTCCACTCGAAGGACAGGGCCGCTATCAGGTGCTGTGAGGAGGACACTGATTGGATTAAGATCCCCCCAAACTAAACAGCTTAGACAAGGTTAACCCAAAGTTCCTTTTCCTGGTTTGTTCAAATCCCTACCACCCCTGAGTCTTTGTTTCCATAGCGACCAAAGCCGCGGTGCTGCTGACCTCTAGAGCTAGCCTGATAGCTTCTGGCTCCAGAAGCTGCAGCAGACATCAGAGCCCCACGCTAGGAGAGCATGCAAACCTCACACAGTTGGGATTCAAACCTGTGACCTTCTTGCTGTGACACAACAGCCTTACCACCCACATTAGGACATCAGAACTTGTCTTCTCTTTGTCTGTGGCAAAGGTCATGAAACACATGAACTGTAAGGTCAAAGGTCAAAGAACAAAACAATGATGCGATGAAACAAAGGTAGGGAAGTGTTGACGAGGAGACGCGCTCTCATGTTCCAGGGGGGGGGGGGGGGGTTATGAAGGAGTCTAATTCCACTTATTATCATGTAACATTTACTTTTAACACATCATTACCTCCAAGCCCTCACGCTGTGTGTGCCCTTATATGGTGGTCATGCCCTGGACCACGATGGCTAATGAGGAGTTTATCTGAAGAAGAAGATGGGGCTCTTCCTGATGAAGCTTATCATTCAGGTTGTTTGTCTCCTTCCTAACTGATAAACTTCTTCGTTTATGTCCCTGGAGAACCAGATGTTAGATCTTTCCTTTTTGTTGCCATAAAAGGGCAGAGAGTGAACAGCCCGCCCTTTCCTGTTGTTCTCTGCTACCTTTGTGGTTAATTTCTGTTTTCTGGGCCTGAAATCTTTCTTCGTGTGAATGAGCTGGTTGGAGCTTTTTTTAAATGACTGTAAGAATCTGTTAACAGGAAATCCACAAGCAGGAAATGCCTGTGTTCAATCTCCAGATGAAACAGGACTGGGCTCAGAGCACGCTGCTGTGCTCACCAACAACCTGGCGCTAACGCTTCAGCGAAGAGCTGCACATAGAAAACCCTGAGTTCCTGTTACCTCGCTGTAGTCTGGATGCACCTTTATTATTTATATAGTTAGTACATTTTAAATCCTTAAACATCTGCAAAATCAACAGTCTGTCATCAGCAGCTGCTGATCTAGAATGTTCTGATAAAACATGATGATTCCCCAGGATGACAGACAGACAGACAGACAGACAGACAGACAGACAGACAGACAGACAGGCAGACAAATAGTAATAAAATCAAACCTTTACTTAAGAAGCCTTCTCTGGATCCAGATGACCCAATGAATTATAGACCAATATCTAACATTCCATTTTTATCCAAAGTCCTGGATAAAATAGTGGCCATCCAAGTATGTGAGCATTTAAACACTAATGCTCTGTTTGAGGAATTTCAGTCTGGTTTTAGAGAGTATCACAGCACTGAAACTGCGTTAGTGAGAGTTACAAATGATATTCTCAAGGCCTCAGATAAGAATCTTGTGTCTGTTCTAGTCTTGTTAGATCTCAGTGCTGCTTTTGACACAGTGAACATGTTGTAGGGATCAAAGGAACAGCATTAGGCTGGTTTAAATCCTACCTGTCTGATAGATTTCATTTTGTAAACGTACATCACAAATCTTCTTCATACTCCAGGGTTACTTGTGGAGTACCACAGGGTTCAACGCTTGGACCAATTCTTTTTACTATATATATGCTCCCAATTGGTAAAATCATTAGACAGCATGGGATAAACTTCCACTGTTAAGCGGATGATGCTCAGTTATATCTATCCATTAACCCTGATGAACCTAATTGGTTGGGTAGATTACAGGCTTGTCTTGGACATAAAAAATTGGATGACTCAAAACTTTCTGCTTTTAAATCAAGACAAGACGGAAGTTCTCATCTTTGGACCAGAAATTCAGAAAAGGAAACTGCTTAGTCAATCACCTGACCTGAATGGCATTACATTAGTCTCTGAGAACAAAGTAAGGAACCTTGGTGTTATCTTCGACCATGACATTCAAATCCCAGGTTAAACAGGTTTGTAGGATTTCCTTTTTCCACCTTCGGAATATTGCTAAGATTAGAAGCATCCTTTCCAGGAATTATGCTGAAAAACTAGTTCATGCATTTATTACATCAAGACTGGATTACTGTAATTCATTACTCTCAGAAAGTCCACAGAATGTAGTTAAAAGTCTTCAGCTTGTCCAAAATGCTGCAGCTAGAGTTCTGATGAGAATTAAAAAGAGAGATCATATCTCTCCTGTCTTAGCTTCCCTACATTGGCTACCTGTTGAATTCAGAATAGATTTTAAGATCCTCCTTCTCACATATAAAGCTCTTAATAATCAAGCTCCATCATACATCAGTGAACTGATTGTTCCATACGTTCCTAACCGAGCACTTCACTCTCAGACTGCAGGTTTACTGGTGGTTCCCAGAATATCTAAAAATAGGATGGGAGGCAGATCTTTTAGCTATCAGGCTCCTCTTTTGTGGAACCAGCTCCTAGTGTTAGTCCGTAAGGCAGACACCTTGTCTACCTTTAAGACTAGGCTTAAAACATTTTTATTTGATAGGGCCTGTGGTTAAAATCTGTTAGCCCCAGATCTGGACAAGTGAATGAGTAGAGGGAGGTGGAGTGTACAGTCGGTAAAGACGACTCTCCCTTGCCCTGCCTCCAACATTCCTCCATCTAAAAGGCTAGGTTATCCAGAGTTATCTCTGTAGTTATAAACTTAGATAGATAGATAGATAGATAGATAGATAGATAGACAGACAGACAGACAGACAGACAGATAGATAGATAGATAGATAGATAGATAGATAGATAGATAGATAGATAGATAGATAGATAGATAGATAGATAGATAGATAGATAGATAGATAGATAGATAGATAGATAGATAGATAGATAGATAGATAGATAGATAGATAGATAGATAGATAGATAGATAGATAGATAGATAGATAGATAGATAGATGGATGGATGGATGGATGGATGGATGGATGGATGGATGGATGGGTAGGTAGGTAGGTAGGTAGATGATAGATAGATAGATAGATAGATAGATAGATAGATAGATAGATAGATAGATAGATAGATGATAGATAGATAGATAGATAGATAGATAGATAGATAGATAGATAGATAGATAGATAGATAGATAGATAGATAGATAGATAGATAGATAGATGATAGATGGATGGATGGATGGGTAGGTAGGTAGGTAGGTAGATGATAGATAGATAGATAGATAGATAGATAGATAGATAGATAGATAGATAGATAGATAGATAGATAGATAGATAGATAGATAGATAGATAGATAGATAGATAGATAGATAGATAGATAGATGATAGATAGATAGATAGATAGATAGATAGATAGATAGATAGATAGATAGATAGATAGATAGATAGATAGATAGATAGATAGATAGATAGATAGATAGATAGATAGATAGATAGATAGATAGATAGATAGATAGATAGATAGATAGATGAATCGATCATCAACTCCTAATTGTGCCTCAACAGGGCTAAGACAAGTCTCTCCAGGACTTCATCACGTGGAATTAAAGGGCAACTGGTCCGTAGTCAGTTGGGTCTGATGGCATTGACTTCTGGGGGACTGGAACCAGGCAACAGTGGCGGTTTTACCATTAGGCGTAGGTCGGCAGCCGCCTGGGGCCCCCTTATGTTGGGGGACCCCCTAGCCCTGACTGCTGGCCCCCCTCTGTTAATGTCTCAATGTACTAAGATGCTGGGAAACAGGAAGTGATTGGTTGTCATTCCACTCCAATCCAGTTGGTGGCAGTAATGCACCAAATTGTTGTTTGCCAAGTGTCATAAGACCACAAATAAGAAGAAGAGAAAGCAGAAAAAGAAGAAGAGAGGTGCGAGCGTTCGAAACAAACTCGAAGCGGTAGTCAAAACATTAAGCATGAAATGGAGTTATCCTAGTGGCTCTATTAAGAGCAAGAAGCAGCTTGCTTCAAAAAAGCTTTTATCTTCACTTCCGAAAGTGACGTCGTTTTTCTATGTAAACATTAAAATGAAGCAGAAATGAAAGACAATGGAAAATGTTTAAAGGGAGGGAAACATAAACCAAAATGGAAAATAGAAAAAAAAGAAAGGCAAAAGCACAGGAGCACTGACAGGAAGAAGAAAGCACTCAAGGGGAGAGAAAGACAGGAAAAAAGAGGAGGACTAATAAAAAGTGAAAATAACTCGTGGCAGATGAGAGGAGAGTTTCGCAAATCCTGTTAAAGATAAGATTGTCCAAAATTTTGTGTAAGGGGGCCCCATGTCTGTGTTCACCTTGGGCCCCCAAATTGCTAAATCCGCCTCTGCCTGGCAGGACATCTTCCTCATTGTTGGGATTTTCTGCTGACTCGGGCTCCGGTGGTCCAGAAGACTTACAGGAGACAGCTGGCTGGCGAAGGTTCTCAGGATCCTGTCAGGGTCTGCAGCCTTAAACATTTCAAAGCAATTGTAAAACTGCAATAATATCTAAATATCAATGAAAATAAAAATCATTGGCCCTCCTTTCGTCCCTTATGTTTCTAAACCCGCCTCCTCTGATCACAAAGCCAATAAAAGACCCAAACCTCTCCGTTGGTTTGGTGAGAAGCTCTGATGAAGTGTAGAGACGCCGCTTTGAAGAAAGCTCTTAATGGTCTACAGCTTAAAGTGGTCTGAAGGCTGAAATAGGCTAAGTCACAATTTTACGTGTGTGTGTGTGGGGGGGGGGGGGGGGGGGCACAAAGAGGCTACACACACACTCAGGTCTTTTGACTGTATGTAAATACTGTTGACATCTCCACATGGCTTCCTGCGCCAGGCAGGACCTTTACTGTTCTGTGTGTATGTAAATATGGCCGACGCCTGGCTGTCCGCTGAGCCAAGCAGGCTTGTATGTAAATGAGTTGAGACTGCATTTAAGGGCCAACAGAGAGGAGAAAAGCTCAGTGTTTAGATACATAAACCTATCTTTATGTCATCCTGACTCCTCCACACAAGTACTAAACACAAGGGTAAAAATGAGAAATATGGAAAAGATGACTAATCTTATATAATGTGTCTTCACCTGTGCAGCCATCAGGAGGTAATATTACTAGCCTGGCCTGCCAGACTCGTCCTCTGTTTAACTCTATACCGAGAGCAAGCGTGGGGCTTGCTGGTCAGGCGATAATATTACAACAGCACCTTTTAAACTCGTCTTTATCCAGTCAGTTCATGAGCTATTCGGGTCATTTTAAGCAGAAACTAATCATTCCACAAATGGCCAAGACCAGCGTTTAGCTCTGGTCACGGCAGATAAAGGGAAGGCTGGGGGAAAACCGACTTCTTGATGAATCAAAGATGAACAGACTTTATTAGTCCCCCAGCAGAGCAGCAGATAACTGAATATTTGACAGAAATCTTTCTGGAAAGCAGCAACAAATTTATGTAAGCCACTTCAAATTCAAGATGGCCACCATTTCTGCTATCAAAAATTCATTATTTGCAATGAAATTGTAGATACTTGTCCCGCATTAATATTCTTGGTATCAAATTTGACATTTGTGACAATGTAGAAGCTGGATTTTGAACTCTAAAACTACTCAGAAGCTTTCTTGTACTCTATCCCAGTGATGTATTACCTGGGAGGTCTACAGCTTGCACTGGAGAAGACCAGAGGAATTCTTGGAGAAGACCAGAGGAATTCTTGGAGAAGACCAGAGGAATTCTTGGAGAAGTTTGTGGTCATGTTGTATGACAGGTGCAGTCCAGCTGATGGTGTTGCTGATGCCAGGCTAGACATGTTTGCTCAGAAGCAGACACCATATGAGGCCATTCCTCCTACTCGAGCTGCTCTATTGCAGCATGTGAAGCATGCTGCCTACCAGGCAGGCTGCATATGGAGTCAGTCAGTGGTATACCAGCTCGAAACACAGAGCCCTGCCAACTGAGGCTGGACCAAGAAAGGTGATCTGAGGCCGATCTTCTGGACTGAGCTTCCTCCTATTGCAGAGAGCCGTCAGCAACGGTCCACGTGTGGAAAAAAGTCAGAATGCCAGGGACGACGCAAATGCTACCGTTTTTGGCCTGACCTGTACTGGACTATGCAACTGTTGTGTGGGGACAAATGCCTTATAGTAGACTGGTAATAGCACATTTGTTAAACATCTTGTGATGTTGGACTGGTGACACCTGTGCTGTGGACATTAACCTGCTATATATGTTTGGCTGTAATTATTCTGTGTTTTAGGTATTTTTTATTTATTGTTTTTACTTTTCTGGTCTGAAAATGAACAAAGCTATAAATTGGACTTCCTTGTGGTCAGAAACATAGGATTCATATACTATCCAAATCGGTCCAGGGAGTCCAATTCTGTGGTAAAATATGTGTTTTTTATGCCAGAAATGGCGACTATTTTTGAAAATGGTGTCATTTTGAAGTTTTAAGTGGCTTCCAAGATAGCAAGCTTGCATTGAAACAATGTAGAATCCACATTTAATTTTCATTAACTACATTAAAACATTGAATCAATGTCCTTTTGCACCCACATTTAATATTGAAACAAAGTTGATTTATCAATTATAGACCAATGCCGTAAAAGTTGTATTTCAATTAACCTGAAAATTGAAACGACAGTGGAATTTCAACGCAACTACAGATCAATGCATTTTCATTTATATTTCGCTTGAGAGAAATGTTCACAATATCACTGTTGTTTCTGTCAGGATTCATCAGTTTCGTAAAATTGATTCAGCATCTAGTTTGCATCAAGATTTCAATGTCAACCGTTCTGATGGAAAATCAATATTGTTTCAGAGTAAGCTTGCTATCTGATTAACGGTTCTTTTCTAAAAAGTGGTCCAGGAAGTACAAACACGCAAATGTTTGTTTCCAGATTTGAAAGATCGGTAATTATCGACTGCATGCAAATCCGTACTTTATTGTTTTATTATGGATCAAAGAGAGTAAAACACAAATTGGTGGTGGGGGGTAGATTTATAGGTCTCCACCAATGTCAAGAGCAAATCGATGCCAATAGGGAGCCTTAGTCACGCCCATCTACTTCCGCATCACGGGTCCCCGGAAGAACAAAAAAATGAACGCAAGTCAACGGGGCTAAAAACGCTATTTTCTAATTCCGCTTGTTTTGTGCCATGGATTTCACTTACGATGTCCGTGAATTTTAAGGACACATTTTGATACCAAAAATGTGCTTTTTTTCGAACAGGGGAAATGCCATTTTAGGTTTTGTGTGAAAATAAGTCCAGGACTACTTGTGCGCATCACGAAAGTCATCAAACCAGACACAGAGAAAACTGAGGGAAAACGAATGTAAGTTCATCAAACTTCCCGCAGACCATAAATCTGGTCATCTGGTAAGTGGCAGCTACGTTAGGGGAGAGGAGATTATGTGGCGACATGCCGATTTCTGTAGTCATGCTATGATCTTTTACAAGCTGATGAATCTCAAAGTACGTGACTGACTACTTTTAATTTAAAATGCAGCACAGCAAATGTGTGATCCAGGGCGTAAAGCAAAGCGGATTAGAAAAATAGCGTTTTTAGCTCCGATGACTTGCATTAATTTTTTCGTTCTTCCGGGGACCCATGAGCCGACCAGAAAGGGAGGAGACTTAGGCTCCCTATGCTTCCGTATTTACAGAAGCGCCTCTGTTCCAAGTCCCCACAATGCGGGACAGAAATTGAGGCCAATGCGGAAATGAAATAAATTGCAGTTCCACCCTCATCCACTGGGGGCTGGTGTCAGAAGCGAGCAAATCCTCATTGACTCTTCGTCTTCGTCTTCCTCCGCTTATCCGGGTCTGGGTCGCGGGGGCAGCATCCCAATTAGGGAGCTCCAGGCCGTCCTCTCCCCGGCCTTGTCCACCAGCTCCTCCGGCAGGACCCCAAGGCGTTCCCGGACCAGATTGGAGATGTAACCTCTCCAACGTGTCCTGGGTCGACCCGGGGGCCTTCTGCCGGCAGGACATGCCCGAAACACCTCCCCGGGGAGGCGTCCAGGAGGCATCCTGACCAGATGCCCAAACCACCTCAACTGGCTCCTTTCGATCCGGAGGAGCAGCGGTTCTACTCCGAGTCCCTCCCGAATGTCCGAGCTCCTCACCCTATCTCTAAGGCTGAGCCCGGCCACCCTACGGAGGAAACTCATTTCGGCCGCTTGTATCCGCGATCTCGTTCTTTCGGTCATTACCCAAAGCTCATGACCATAGGTGAGGATTGGGACGTAGATCGACCGGTAAATCGAGAGCCTGGCTTTCTGGCTCAGCTCCCTCTTCCCCACGACAGATCGGCTCAGCGTCCGCATCACTGCAGACGCCGAACCAATCCGCCTGTCGATCTCCCGATCCCTCCTACCCTCACTCGTGAACAAGACCCCGAGATACTTAAACTCCCACTTGAGGTAGGACCTCTCCCCCGACCCGGAGGTGGCAAGCCACCCTTTTCCGGTCGAGAACCATGGTCTCAGATTTGGAGGTGCTGATCCTCATCCCAGCCGCTTCACATTCGGCCGCGAACCTACCCAGCAAGAGCTGAAGGTCAGAGCTGGATGAAGCTAGGAGGACCACATCATCCGCAAAAAGCAGAGACGAGATTCTCCTGCCACCAAACTCGACACACTCCACACCACGGCTGCGTCTAGAAATTCTGTCCATAAAAGTGATGAACAGAACCGGTGACAAAGGGCAGCCCTGGCGGAGTCCAACCCTCACTGGGAACAGGTCCGACTTACTACCGGCTATGCGGACCAAACTCACGCTCCTCTGGTAAAGGGACTGAATGGCCCTTAACAGAAAGCCACCCACCCCATACTCCTGGAGCGTCCCCCACAGGGTGCCCCTGGGGACACGGTCATAAGCCTTCTCCAAATCCACAAAGCACATGTGGATTGGTTGGGCAAACTCCCATGCCCCCTCCATCACCCTTGCAAGGGTATAGAGCTGGTCCACAGTTCCACGGCCAGGACGAAAACCACATTGCTCCTCCTCTATCTGAGATTCAACTATCGATCGGACCCTCCTCTCCAGTACCTTGGAGTAGACCTTTCCAGGGAGGCTGAGGAGTGTGATCCCCCTATAGTTGGAACACACCCTCAGGTCACCCTTCTTAAAGATGGGGACCACCACCCCGGTCTGCCACTCCCTAGGAACTGCCCCCGATGACCACGCAATGTTGTAGAGACGTGTCAACCATGACAGCCCTACAACATCCATAGCCTTGAGATACCCAGGACGAACCTCATCCGCCCCCGGGGCTCCGCCGCTGTGTAGTTGTTTGACTACCTCAGCAACTTCTGCCCCCGAGATCGGACAGTCCATCCCCAGGCCTCCCAGCTCTGGTTCCTCCTCGGAATGCGCATTGGTGGGATTGAGGAGCTCCTCAAAGTATTCCTTCCACCGTCCGACTATAGCCTCAGTTGACGTCAGCAGCTCCCCATCCCCACTGTAAACAGTGTGAGCGAGTTGCTGCCTTCCTCTCCTGAGGCGCCGGACAGTTTGCCAGAACCTCTTTGGAGCCGATCGATAGTCTTTCTCCATGGCCTCACCAAACTCCTCCCACGCCCGAGATTTTGCCTCGGCAACTGCCACTGCTGCACCCCGCTTGGCTATCCGGTACCTGTCTGCTGCCTCCGGAGACCCACAGACCAGCCACGCCCTGTAGGCCTCCTTCTTCAGCCTGACGGCTCCCCGAACCTCTGGTGTCCACCAGCGGGTACGGGGGTTGCCACCACGACTGGCACCGGCCACCTTACGACCACAGCTAGCAACAGCCGCCTCGACAATCGCAGAGTGGAACAAGGCCCACTCGGACTCAATGTCCCCCACTGCTCTCGGGACGAGGTCAAAGCTCTGCCGGAGGTGGGAGTTGAAGACCGTCTTGACAGGTTCTTCTGCCAGGCGTTCCCAGCAGACCCTCACTATGCGTTTGGGTCTGCCAGGTCTACGCGGCATGTTCCCTTGCCATCTGATCCAACTCACCACCAGGTGGTGATCAGTTGACAGCTCCGCCCCTCTCTTCACTCGGGTGTCCAAAACATACGGCCGCAGGTCAGATGATACGACTACAAAATCTATCATCGACCTGTGACCTAGGCTGCCCTGGTACCAAGTGTACCGATGGGCATCCTTATGTTCGAACATGGTGTTCGTTATGGCCAAACTGCGGCTTGCACAGAAGTCCAATAACAAAACACCGCTCGAGTTCAGATTAGGTGGGCCGTTCCTCCCAATCACACCCCTCCAGGTCAAGCTGTCATTGCCCACGTGAGCATTGAAGTCCCCCAGCAGGACAATGGAGTCCCCTGATGGAGCACTATCTAGCACTCGTCCCAGGGACTCCAAAAAGGGTGGGTACTCTGAACTGATATTTGGCCCATAAGCACAAACAACAGTCAGGACCCGTTCCCCGACCCGAAGGCGCAAGGAAGCTACCCTCTTGTCCCCCGGGGTCAGTAGCGGTTTTAGGCACGGGCAGACAGGGCAGTTGCCCGGGGCGGCATTTTTTCATGACACAAAAGGGGCGCACAAGCGCTGAGTAAAAAAAAAAAAAAAGGAAATCTGCGCCGCACCGAGGTTTTCTATTATCTGTCATATGACAGTGTCTGGATTGGAAACTGCAAGTTGGCGCCCCCTGCAGCTGCAGACGCTCCGTGCACCGTGTGTGTATGAAGAAGAGGAAGGGGAGGGGTGCGGCGGGGGAATTCACCTCTGGGTGGGTCCAAATGAAATGAGCAGGTAGGGGCTGAATCAACTGTATCAACATGGCTAAAGTTGATCACATCTTGATGTTCTTCCACATTTCATTCATAATATCATAAACACAGGCCTATCATTCTTTCAGGTTTCTCTGAATAGTGTGAAATGGCCGAATAAAAAAAGGAAAAACAAAACGATTTTGTGGTCACACCCCCATCAAGGTCAAATTGTTTAGTCCTGACTGAAGGAAACTTATCGAGTCAGGAGCCAAACAGAAGAGATGAACATAAAAAGGCTAAAACCACCAGGTGCCCGATTCAGGAATAAAAAAGAAAAAAAAGAGGAGAAAGATAAAGGTATGTACGCTCTCATGATGAATGTTTTCAATTTTTTGAACCAGTTAACTGGGATTTTAACGGTTAAATGCGGTCAACTAGTTGCTAACAGAGCTAATAGGGCTGAAATATTGAAACGAATATTCAAATGGTTCGAATAAATTCCTTGAATCGTTTTTTACTGATTCAAACTAGGATTTGTTAAATGCTCGCTGCAGCCTGTGGCCTGCCTGAACAACAACAAACACATGTTGATCATGTTCACATAATAATAAATAAAACAACTCTACAAGCAGAAGAAAACTCCCCAGTCACCACTAACCATCCTGTTTATTTATTGCAGATGGCTGCACTGATTATTTTTTACCTGGTTTGTTCTGTAAAAGGTGGCATTTTTGGTAGTCTACAGTTTTTTTATGTCAGTTTAAATTACAATTTCAGGGGCAATTCTAAAATATTATGGATCATGATAAAGATCTATTGGAGATCTACTCCAACTTTTGGACTGCTCTGCCAGTCACTGTGGCTCAAGCTGAGAGGAGCTTTTCAAAACTTGATCAAGTCATACCTGAGGTCAGCTATGTTTCAGGGGCGGCTCACTAATCTGGCTCTGATTAGTATCAATCACTCAGTAGGGGAGCAGATTTCATATGATGACATTATTGATGACGTTGCATCAAAGTTAGGTTTTAATTTTAGTTTGTGTTTTCTATTCTAAGTGCAATGCTGTAGTGATTATCTTTAGTTTGTTATGTGTGAAATATTTTTGCTATTTAGAATATTTATTATATATTATGTTCATATATTCTTAATATTTAGTTAGTTTAGTTGTTTTTGTATATTTGATTCTATATATTTTGATACAGTGTATAATGTATATTGCCTTACATTCTGACAACTTCATAGTAATTAATGTAAATATGTGCAACTTAGAAAAATGAATGTTCAATAGTCGTTCTAATAAAACATGCCTGTTTGTAGAAAACATGCGTGTGTTCGTGCAGGTGGGGTGGTGGGGGTGGGGGCGGTTGGGGGGGCGCTCAAAGGGGGCCTCGCCCAGGGAGTAATTCCATGTAGAACCGCCACTGCCCGGGGTAAACCCCAACACACAGGCAGAGAGTCTCGGGGCTAACAAAAAGCCAACCCCAGCCCTCCGCCTCTCACCCGGAGCAACTCCAGCAAAGTAGAGTGTCCAACCCCTCTCCAGGTCTCGGGTTCCAGAGCCAATGCAATGTGTCGAGGTGAGTCCGACTATATCTAGCCGGTACCGCTCAACCTCTGCCACAAGCTCCGGCTCCTTCCCCGCCAGCGAGGTGACGTTCCATGTCCCAAAAACTAGTTTTCTTGTCCGGGGATTGGACCGCCAAGGCTCCCGCCTTGGTCTGCCACCCGATTCGCATTGCACCGGACCCTTCATGTTCCTCCTGCGGGTGGTGGGTCCACAGTTGGACGAGCCCATGTATCCGGTTCGGGCTGGGCCCGGCCGGGCCCCATGGGCGAAAGCCCGGCCACCAGGCGCTCGCTCACGGGCCCCAACCCCAGGCCTGGCTCCAGGGTGGGACCCCGGTAACCCTCCGGGCCGGGTACTCCGACTCTTCGTTTTAACCGCCATGAAAGATCCTTCGAACCGTTCTTTGTCTCACCCTTCACCTAAGACCAATTTGTCATGGGAGACCCTACCAGGGGCACTAACTGCCCCAGACAACATAGCTCCTAGGATCATTAGGGCACTCAAACTCCTCCACCACGATAAGGTGACGGTTCAAGGAGGAGCTCATTGACTCCCATGTTAAAAAAACATGTTCTGGTACCAGGCTGTAAACATGATTATTTCTGCTGTGAAATTGGTATTTTTAACTCATTGACTCCCATGTTAAAAATACCAATTTCACAGCAGAAATAATCATGTTTACAGCCTGGTACCAGAACATGTTTTTTGTTTAAATGATCTAGTTTACACTCATGACAACTCTGAGGGGGGTGAATTTTTTCTCACTCTTCTGTTTAAGTGTATTAAAGCCTCAAATTCTGTATAATTAATGAGCATCAGACCCACGTGACCACAGAGCTAGCTCCGTGGAAAGGCCTCAGCCTGAAAACTGTTCCATCAGTTTCAGTCTTTCAACATAGACCATTAGTTGTGCCATTTGTCCGCTCATTTTTGAATATTTTTTGTGCAATTGTTGGACAAAATGACTTGCTTTGGCATTAATTGCACTAATAGAGCATCCATGGAGTCTCCGTTTCATTTTTTTCAGTAAGTAAAATTATATTTATGTATTTTAGGTCACTGCCAAGCTGAGCTTAGTTTTTAACATGTACTGTTTAACCATGAAATTTAAATTTAATAGGGCAAAACCCAGTGCATTTAACATAATGCTGCACTTTAGAAAATGGGTTGAAATATAACATGTTGGTGGAGCTGGGTTCCGACTATCGGCTTGTGGAGCTCTCGGGAGACCGATGTTTTCCACCCGGTTCTCCCCTCCCCCCAGCTCGGCGCATCTCTGTCTGATCACGGCTTCTGTCTGCTGTGCGGGCTGCCGGCTTGTGGAGCTCTGGGATGGAAACCTTTCCACCTGGTTCTCCCCAGCGGTCAGCCCGGCGTATCTCTGACTCAGAAGCTCTGGTGTTGTGCACAGTTAACTCCGGTTGTAGCTAGGTTGCTACCTCCGTTAGCTTAGCTCCCACCTCCGCATTAGCTTTGGGTTAGCTTGTAGCTAGTTCAACCGGGTGTCGTCAGTTGATCCCAGCCTTACAGCCCCACCCTCAGCTCCACTTCTCTTCCCTTTTGTGGAATTGTCTGGGCTTGACGGAACCTGTGACATGGTCAAAATGGCGGTGGTGCCCACCTCCCATTTCTCTTCAAAAATGTGTTATTGGAGCCTATGGAACCCATTATCCAATATTTATATGTTGATGGTCTGTTCATGAACAAGCTCCTCTAGCTGACAAAGCAGAGCTAAAGCACATGATTTACAATTATTATGCTCACTTATGTTGTGTTACATTTTTATTTTATAGAGTTTGAAGGAGCTCTACGGGACAGGGGGCAGGCTTAGCAGAAAAATTTTGTATATCCTACATTATACCACAGTACATGATAAGACAATCACCTTTATGGTTTCTGAAAAATCATCCCTGATTTAACCAAATCTAAATGTCATATTTATAAATTAAAATCGTCTAATACTAAACTTTCTTTGCCTTGTTTTTATAAATTTGTTTAACTTAATAGCTTATTGATTTTGCTTCGAACCCTGTCATTTTGGGGGCTCACTATTCAAGGTGTTATCCAGCCCATATTATTTTCTGAAATGATGTTTTTAGTGGTATAAAAGATGGGATGGGGTTTTCACTTTTTGCAGATGATGGGGCAATATGGAAAAGAGAGAAAAATGTAGAGTTTATTGTTAAGAAACTTCAAGAAGCAATAGGCAAAGTGGTGGAATGGTCATACAAATGGGGGTTTAAATTCTCGGTAGATAAAACTAAGACGATGTTCTTTACAAGGAAAAAGGTAAGAGAGGATCTTAAACTTAAATTATATAGTCAAGAGTTAGAAAGGATAAATAAATTTAAATTCTTAGGTGTATGGTTTGATGAAAGGATAACTTGGGGTGTACATATTCAGAGTATAATGGAGAAGAGTAAAAAGGTTCTAAATATAATGAGGTGTTTAGTTGGGAGTGAATGGGGTGCAGACAGGAAATCTATGAAGGCCATATATAATGGATTGATCAGATCAGTGTTAGATTATGGGTGTGTAGCATATAATTCAGCAGAAACTACTCTTTTAAAATTAAATTCTATCCAGAATCAGGCACTGAGACTCTGTACAGGAGCATTTAGAACAACCCCAATAGCAGCTTTACAGGTAGAGATGGGTGAGATGCCAATAGAAATCAGACAAGAACAAATAGCTTTAAATTATTGGGCAAATCTTCAGGGTCAGAGAGAAGATCATCCAACACAAGACATACTAAAACCTTGCTGGGAGAAAGAAAAGAAGGAAACAAACAGTTTTGGATGGATGATGATCAAAAAACCAGTAGAACTTGAATTAGATCAGTTTAAAATCAGTCGAAGAGTTCCATTACCTGCTATTCCACCATTGATTCTTCCTGAGGTGTCTGTTGATTTAACATTATTAGAGAGAAAGAATAAGGATGGGTCATTCATACTAAACTCACATACAGCTGCATCTAAGAATACTGCAGATCATATTGGAAAAGCTTTTATTGTTCCAGAGTTTCATGTTAAAGTTAAGAAAAGGGTTAGTGATGGATTATCAGTATACACAGGAGAGATGCTCGCAATACTGTTAGCTGTTCAATGGGTGGAAGAAAACAGACCATTATTCTCAGTTATTTGTTCAGACTCCAGCTCATCATTAACCAGTTTAAAGTGCAGCCATTCAGGAAGCAGACCAGACATACTCATAGAGATTCAGCAAACACTTTATAGAAAAAACACGATGGGACTTAATATATATTTTTTATGGATTCCAGCTCATTATGGAATCAGAGGAAATGAAGGAGTCGATAAGATGGCTAAGGAAGCAACAATAAATACATCGGTTCAGTTAGGTATTCAATTTTGTCAAACAGAGATAAAGAGCATAAAAAGGCAAGAAATGAAGAAAAATGGCAGATACTATGGGAGGAGGAAAGGAGGGGAAGATGGTTGTATAAAATTCAAAGACGAGTAGGAGAAATGAGAAACACTGGAAGGAGTAGGAGAGAGGAGGTGATCATTGCTAGACTGAGGTTTGGACATACTGGGTTAAACAATACATTATTCATAATAGGGAAACATAATACAGGGAAATGTGATTATTGTGGAGAAGAAGAAACTATAGATCATGTTATATTACACTGTCAGAAATATCAGGCAGAAAGAAGGAAAATGATTCAAAATCTTAGTCGGATGACAGTGAAACTTGACCTTATTGATTTATTGAGACAGGATTCCAAAAGTGACTGTTTTCAGATTTTATTTCAGTTTTTAAAAGAGATAAGGATGTTTGGGAGAATTTGATGTATATATGTGTGTGTGTGTGTGTGTGTGTGTGTGTGTGTGTGTGTGTGTGTGTGTGTGTGTGTGTGTGTGTGTGTGTATTTATATATATATAATTATTTTTTTTTCCCCTGTTTGATTTTGTTTTGTGAGCGCTGTTCCAGACCACACTCCACACTAGTTGGTGGCGGTAATGCACCATTCGTTATTTGCCAACCGCCAATAAAACACCAGAAGAAGAAGAAGAAGAAGGTGTTATCCAGTAGAGGGCAGAAAAGTACTGTGTGGGACGCCAGCTGCCGATGAACCACAGAAGAAGCAGACGGTCTGAACCCTGAACAAAATATGACTTCTGATTAATTTAGTTAAAGTATTTTTAACAATATTAAGTTGATGGTTTCTACAGCAGCTTTGGTAGTTTAACGTGGACGTGTTGGTTGGAATCAACGACATCAGTTTGCGTGTGAGGTGGTTGTGTTTACGTAGCGGCTAGCATCTCGGCTAATGCTAACAACATTAGCTTATGCGACACTGACGCTTTTTAAGTGACTGGTTACTTTCGGGAAGAAGAAGATGACTCGTCATGGAAAGAACTGCACGGCCGGAGCTGTCTACACATACCACGAGAAAAAGAAAGACACAGGTGAGCATGTCCAGGTGTGCTTGTGATCAGCACGCAGCTAACGAGCAGGGGGAGGCTGACTGTCACATGGAGGATGACAATTCTTGCGTTCCGGGCATTCAGAAGTTGGGATTCCGAGCTCAGCTCTTTTCCAGGTTTTCACTCTGATGAGCAATGCCAAGCCTGACTCTTTTTCTCAACAATAACATGAATTAAAGTCACCAGGGCCATGGCTGTTTCAGATCAGCCGAGTTCAGTATTCTAATGGTCTTTCAAGTTAGTCTCTGTGGAGCGAATACAGATGTTTTTTTCTGGTCCATTAAAATACTTTTAGTTCAGAAGCCTGAACTTTCACGGTTCCTCTAGATCAGTGATTCCCACCTCCTTTCCCAGAGGGCTGGTATCCAGCATGTTTTTGTTGTTTCCCTGCTTCAGCACACCTGATTTCAATCAGCAGGTGATTAACAGTCTTCTGCATGACATGGTGAGCTGCTGAGCAGTGTGTTGGAGTAGGGAAACAGCTAAAACATGCTGGGTGCCGGTGTTATGTCGATATGTGTTCCCCCCTCGAGATCTGTTTCTTTTGCACCCAGCTGCAAGTGGAAAAGACCCAATCACAATAAAATAACCCTCACCCTAACCATAACCACCCATGGCACCAAAAATGTATGTTTTGCATAAATATAGTATTTGAAAATGTTATGTCTAGCACAATTTTTATGTTTGATTCAGGGTTATGGTTGCGGTAAGGGTTAGGACACACATTTTTTGAGTGGATGGTTCTAACGCGCAGCTGGGTGCAAAAGAAACAGATCTCGAGGGGGGAACACATATCAACGTAAAGCCGGGCGTACACTGTGCGACCTTTTCACTTTTTGAGCCGATTTTCCACTCGTGCGAGAATCCACGAGATCGGGGCGAGTTTTGCGCCGAGCGGTTGTGTAGTGTACAGGGGGTTACGAGAGGCGATTAACACCACATGACCAGCTGCCGATCAGCAGTCGTGAGCTCGCACGGATTTTTGGCATGTTTGAAAGTTTGCTCGTCCCTCGTGAGGATATCGCACTGTTGAAGCGGCGCTGCGAGCAGCTGCGACCCAAAATGTATCAGAACCGCTCATGGCACATGCGCAATCCTGCATCAACACCACTCGCTCGCTGTTTCCCTAATAACACACGTTGTTCGTTTTTGTTTCTACACGTTTTTTTACTCACAAAGATTGTCAAGAAAGCGTGTTTGTCGTGTTCATGTCAAATTAAACTGATCACTAAACACAGATTTACTTTCTTTATTTCGTTTTCCTCATCCAACCCCCATAAATCCCTGTGTGTCCTGCAACACTCCCGAAGGACAACAGGCAAAACAAGACAAAAAAGTCTGACGTGTTGAGTAAAAACTGCTATTTTTAGCATATTTTCAGGTCCGACGTGTTGCTACCAGACGTGCAGTGTGAGCGCATGACTCGTGAGGTCTGCCCTGCGAGGAAGTCGTACAGTTTGAGCTGAAGCTGAGTGCTACGAGTGAAGAAGTCGCACAGTGTCCGCCCAGCTTAACACCGGCCGTCGGGGAAAGGAGCTGGGATAACTCCTAGATAATATAAAACATCAGAACTTTACTAGTGTGGGTCATTCGGGAGCAGCAGAAGCTCAGCAGGTAGAGCGGGTTGTCCAGTAATCAGAGGGTTGTAGGGTGGATCCTGGCTCCCTGCAGTGAATGCTGCAGCACCACCTCACCCCTGCCACATGGACCTCAAGGGATAAACCATCGACCCTGCTCAATGGTCAACTTTCCTTGTGGGGTCACACCCATTAGGACAGTGGGAGGGTTAAAATCAAAACATTAACAAGGTAAATCAAACCCAGTATCCAATATAAAACAGGTGAATAAATAGAATGTTTATAAGCAAATGTTTTCAGGAATGTAAATGTGATCATCTTACCTGTTGTAGAGGGAGACATAAATATGAACTGATCTACCCTAGCCCTGGAGTTCAGGTCACATGACCACACAGGAGTTAGGGAATGGGTGGAGATACTCCAGATGGATTTCTTTCTGGGTGGAATTTCAAAATAATTCTGATGAAACAAAAATGAAATCTAGGTTTGCAAAGCAGCATTAAAAATGAAACCCAAATGAAACTTTGAAAGAGGTTGCTGCAAAAGCAACAGGCCGGAGATGGTTCAGACAGCCGTGTCAACGCGTGTTTCTTTTCTGTCCCGTTTAGCGGCGTCTGGTTACGGCACTCAGAGCATTCGGCTGGGCAAAGACGCCATCAAAGACTTTGACTGCTGCTGCCTGTCCCTGCAGCCGTGCCAGGATCCCGTGGTGACGTATGTGTTCCTTTCAAATGGGCAATCACACAAAACCTTTTGGGAATCTGGTAATTTCATCCCATTCAAACGATTTTTGTTGTGATGTCAGTTATTACCTTCAGTTCAGAATCACTCCTGTCAGTTTTTTGATTGGGTTGATAAAATAGTTTTTACCCCAGAAAGTAAGTTCACTCGGGAAGCTCGGTACTAGTGGAAGTCTTGTAGGAACCTGCTTCAAGAATTCCATCATCCCAGTCCCCAGGAGTCCAATGGCCTTTCACATCTGGCCCGGTCCGGTCTTGGTTGGGTCGACCTGACCCCGCGCAGCCAGATTTTCTTCACACCATGATGTCTGTGGTTCCCGCAGCCTTCTCAGGAACGCAGATGTCTCCGAGCGTGTGGGCGGGGCAAAAGATGCACGAAGTCTGTGGTGTCGTCCTTGAGTTGGGAAACCAAAGCAGCCCAGAGACTCTGACAGGAAGCACACGGCTTCTCGCTGACCAGAACAGACGTTTACTCCACTGCATCCAGACTGACAGTCGCACATGTGGGAAGCTAACACTGGCTGACTCTACCTGCCAATCAGAGGCTCCCTTTAGTAGGTAGGCGTGAACTTCAGCCAGCCAATCCTGAGCCCGCAGGGGTGCCCAATCCTGGTCCTCAAGATCCCCCATCCAGCATGTCTTAGAAGTTTCCCTGTTTCAACACACCTGGTTTGGATCAGTGGTGATCGGCCGTGTTCTGCAGGGCCTGAGTAGATGTTCAGCAGGTGATTCATCCACTGAAGCAGCTCGGCTGGGTGAGAGATAAAACAAGCTGGATAGTGGATCTTGAGGACCAGGATTGGGCACCCCTGGACTATGGTGTACTGGTGGGTGTATTTGAGTCCGCTTTGCATGAAGCTGAGTGCCAGGAAGCAGGTCTAGAGAAATGGGTCGGCTGAGCACAGAGAAATCCGACCACCCAGTTGTGAGCACGATTAACCTACTGGGGCTCAGCTGGGCTGGCCCGGATGTGAATGTGCCACAAGAGTCAAAGGAGTGAGTAACTACAGACTTGGTGCGCTGACGTCTGCGGTCCTGAAGTCCTTGGAACATCTGGTTTTGTCCCACATGAAGTCCATCACCAACCCCCTCCTGAGCCTCTTTCAGCTCACCCACAGACCCGACGGGTCTTCCTCCACTACATCCTGCGGCACCTGGACTCTTTGGGAAAGTATGCTAGGATCCTGTTTGTGGATCTTAGCTTGTCGTTCAACACGGTGGTTCCAACTCTGCTGCTTTCCTAGCTGGTCCACCCTGACTCCCATCTGCAGAAGGACTTCCAGCTGCTTGACCAAAAGGAAGCAGCGGGTGAAGCTGGAGAGGTTCATCTGTGGTCCCCCAAGACTTCCTTCTCCACTAATCGTCTCCCTGAACACAACCCGCTGCATCTCCACACATCAGTCCATGAAGGTCCTAAAGTGTGTGCAGGACACCTCTCCTGAGAGATTTACTAAGTGGTGCAACCGGAACAATCTAAAGCTCACTTCTCTGAAGACAGAGGAGATGGTCTCAGCTTCACCTGCGCCTATCACACTTTCCAACTCCACACTGGACTCTTCTGGACACCACCCTGAACCAGGACCTAAAGTAGTAGATGGACATCAACTACCTCACTTCCTGTTCAGGAAGTTCTGCATACCTAAACCACTCATGGTGATCTTCATCTCGGCTGCCATCAAGTCCATCTCCACATTTATCACAAGGCCTCTTCTGCTCCTCTTCCTCTCCTCCTCCTGAAGCAGGCGGCAGCACATCCTTTAGACACAGAGGAGGTCGTGACCTCTCTGATACCGGACTCATCAGCAGACCACACCCACCTGTAGGTCTGGACTGGTGCCCCAGCACACCTTAGTTCAACTAATGCTGCTTAGCTCTGGACACATTTCACCCACATCCTCTAACATAGCTGTGTGTGTGTGTGTGTGCGTGCGTGCGTGCGTGCGTGCGTGCGTGCGTGCGTGCGTGCGTGCGTGTGTGTGTGTGTGTGTGTGTGTGTGTGTGTGTGTGTGTGTGTGTGTGTGTGTGTGTGTGTGTTTTGTCCACAGCCCAGATGGATACTTGTATGAAAAGCAGGCCATCCTCGAATATATTCTCCACCAGAAGACGGACATTGCTAAGAAGATGAAGGTAAAACGTTCCTTCCCTCTCAGATTCAGACTAACTCGCCTGCCTCTGCAGTATTTTCCAAACTAGTAATGCTCTAGTTCTTTTGCTAATAGTCAGCGTTAGTCATGAGTCGGCGGGAGGACTTTTCTCTGCGCAACACCTGTAGCTAGCCACCACGGCTCAGGTGCTGCAGGAGACTGTCACACCAAATGTTTGGTTGGTTACCGTATCCTTCGGGGTCAGCTGGGTGCATGTTTTTGTCTGAGTTGCTGCGGTGAACTGGGTATTCCTGTCAGACTGGGACTTAATGGTGACAGGTGATTGGCTGTGGCAGTGCCTGAAGGCTGTTGTTTCCACCATGTTAAATGCCCAGTATGCACACTCGTACCTCATGCCCGCTTTAAAAGCTGTCCACACTGAAGACGGTTTTGCTCATGAGTCCACTGTACTCCGTCGGTATGGATCATGGTCGTCTCTGCTTAGTCCGCCTGGCTGCAGCCCTGGAGCAGAGCATAGGTAAAGCTCTCCTTCCCTGTGCCATCCTGCCCCAAACAACAGGTCACCAGCAGCACGCTGCAGCTGCTGAGCACTGCTGTGTGGTCTGAAGAAGTGAAGTGTGTTTCACCTTCTCCGTGACCCAGACGTATGAGTGTCCGTCCTGGGACTGGGAGGTCAGGGTTCAAATCCACAGTCGGGTCATACCAAAGACTCGGACGCCACGCCTCCCTGCTTGACACTCAGCTTTAAGAGGTTGGGGGGGGGGGGGGGGGTGTTAAACCACCAAGTAGTTCCTGAGCGCAGCCATAGCTGCAGCTCACCGCTCCCCACAGGGGTGGGTCACACGCAGAGATGTCATTTCACCCGTGTGTGAGGAATAAGGGACTTTCTCATATGTCGCTGCTCGTTCTACAGGTTCCAGTCAGCTAAATGTGTTTGTGTGGGTGAACTCCAACAACAGCGTGACCAGCAGGCACCGTCTGACCAGTCTAACTCGGTTACCACATAATCTCCACTGACCTTGCAGGCCTACGAGAAGCAGAAACAAGCGCTGAGGAACAACAACCAGCTCGAGTCCAAATCTGAGGAAAGACAGAAAGTGGAAAAGTTTAAAAGCAGTGAGAACAGCATCGTGTCAAAACCCATCAACCCTTTCACATCAGGTGAGAAGCTGCAGCACTCTGAGTTAACGCCGTTCACAGGTGGAACCGCAACGGCTAGGGTCTGGTGCGTTTGTGTCGGCGATCCAGCTCAGACTGAGAGACCATCTGGATTCATCAGCTGATCAGAGTGGGACACGTTGAGTCTGGAGTGGTGGCCGTAAGCCACGGTCGTCACAGTTCTAGCTAATACATGCTGAACCATCTGGATCTGCCTGGAATGAGTCGTCTCACAGATTAGTTTCGCCTTTATAACACAACTTGTTGTGGACATGAGGACTTGTTTTCTTTCAGGTCACAATAAAGAGGGTGAGGCAGGCAGGTCGCAGAGCAGCACCGGTGAGTCCTCCACTCCGGGCTCAGCGAGCAGCTCCAGCCAGAGCCTGCCCAGTTTCTGGATCCCGTCTCTGACGCCCGAGGCCAAGCCCACACTCCTAAAGAAACCGGTGAGTGGGATTTCCAGAACCTCCACACGGGTTCTGGCCATACAGTAGTTAACCTGCTATGTACTCAGTCTTTAGTTTCCTTTTGGTTCGGCAGACCGGAGCCCACGCACCGAGGCTTAACCTTAGTTTATCCTGGGACTCGGCATAACTCAAGTCTGTTGCAAGACGAGCTGCCGCTGGAACCGATGTAGATCAGAACAGACTTCTTTTGAACCCCGCAGCAGCAGACGTCGTGTTTTTAGGTGTCAGTTCTATTGATTATTTTCTGCAAAACATTTAGTCTCTAAAGTTTAGTTGATCTGCTCGCCTCACACGGACTCACGCCGGCTAGATAAACAGATGTTGTTCTTATACGTTGAACAGTTTACCAATAATACTGACGAGTGTAGCTAACAGGAAGAGAAAAGGTCACTGCTGACCAGGATGTGAACCTGCACACAACCACATACCAGCATGGCCCTCTCACCACTGGACTACAAGCCTGCTACACAAGTATAGTCGCCTAACGCTCGTCCCCAGCTGGCATTACGTGCTTTTTGTAGACCGGGTCCGTGGTTTTTACGAGTGTTTTGTCGCTGATGCAGAAGCGGCTTGTCTCAATATCCAGGTTTCAGAACCAAGACCAGACCAGCTTCAGGGTGACACAAGTGGGCTGCACAGAGGACGAGTCTGGACACTCGGAGGCAGAGAGCACCGTGATGGGGCGGGACTAGCCAGCTCAAAAATAACCAATCAGAATAAAGGTGGAAATGACACCACCCTGTAGAGTTTTAGCTGTAGTCAAAGATGGCGTCTGGCGACGGTGCAAACATCTTTCTTCAGAGGAGGGGCTTTCAGCGCTTCTTCTGGTTGTGGTTTTAAAAACAAGTCCAAGTCATTTAGAACAGAGGAAAGAACCTCAGCGAGCCCCGCTTCAGACTCCATCTTTGTTGTTTATGACAAACCGAGCATCGTAGTGTGTGACATACGCTGCTCGGCGCTGATTGGTACGGTTAGAATTCTCAGGGGGCGGGGCTATTTGAACAGGAGCGTTACCAGGCCCTTTGCTTCCCAAAAGGAAGCATTAGCATGGCTGGTCAGGATGCAGGAAGAATCTTCACAAGGATTAAATATAAGCTGAGGCTGGAAAATGCATGAATGCAGCCAAAACTGGGTTTGGGGGTATTTCTCATGAGGAAGTGGAACGATCACACGGCAACATGCTCCAAAAAGTGGATTTTTTCTGATCTGGCCCCTTTAATTGCTCTGCCATCGTCACCCGTAGTGCAGCGTTTTGACCTGAAGAGGGCGCTGTGCTGACGGCTTTAGGCCGTATATGTACAGTCTATGCTTTAGGCAGAGTATTTATGTTTTAAGTAAGGTGCACTAAAATACCCAAATAATGAGAAGCCTGACTGCAGCAGTGTTAGACACTCGTCTGCACGGAGGCTCGTTCATCGTAACAATAACACGTTTCTACTTCCTGATCCAGCGGTCCACTTTTGTGGCAGACACATTCAGAAAGAAATGAATAAAAATAAAGAACTTAAGGGAAACGTGGACGTGGTGTTAATTTTTCTGACTGTTCTGCTCAGCTGAAGCATCAGATCAGGGCCGTCAGCAGGTCGGACGACTCCTCAGAAGACGGCATGTGTTTTAGTCCCGCTCGACCTGGTTTCTGTGTTCTTTATTAGTGATGAAGGAGTAGTGACTAGTTGGTCTGGTGATTTACCGCTGCTCGAGTCCCTCCTTAACCCTACCCTGTCCTCTGGGTTGTGTCAGAGCAAGGCCGTGCTGTGTCCCATGTCTGGACGGCCCATTAAGATGAGCGATCTGATCCCGGTGCGCTTCACCCCGCTCGACGCCAGCCTGGACAGAGTGGCCCTGCTGAACCGCCAGGTCAGTTTCCTCAGCTGCACGCTAGAAGAGCGCCACCTGTACGTGAGACTTGTCTCATCAACACATTTAGAAATGTCTGAGCAACAACAGCTGATGGTGAAAGATGAAGGTTTGTATTTCGGGCTTTTGCTTTATTTTCCTCTCCTGAGGCAGCCGTTTGAGCTAAGAGGCTACTTGTTTTCTAAACTCCAGAGCAGGAAAACACTCCCCCCAAAGGTTTTCTGTCCCAGATGTAGGGAGATCCAGCGGCTACACTAAACCAACGGGGCCAACTAATTCCTGGGGTTGATTCTCCCCCAGAGCTGCAGGTTCCTGCCCTGGAAACTGAAGATGTTCCTTGTTTTTAACGTGTAACAAACCCTCCTGTCTTAATGGAAGCACAGCTTTGACCTCAATGGTTGTGCATCTATAACTGAATGGTTGCTGCTGCAGAGCGAGTCAGAAACCAGCAGAGCACGCGTAACCCTGATGTAGTGTTAGCCTGGGTCAGGTTCACACAAGGCTGACTTTTCAGGTTCATGCTGGATCAAACTGACCTAGCCTTTATGAAAGCCTGCAGCTTTGAGTCTCTGTAACATCTGTCAGTCCAAGAGATCCACTAAACACCTACGGTGTCCTGCAGTTAGGACGACGACCGTAAGATTGTGTTTTCCAGTTGGAACCGTTTTAGTTTCAGGGTGTAATAAAATACTCTGTTGTTGACTCCACTAAAAACACATGAAACACAACAGTGAGTCCACAATCACGCACTAGAGTCCCATAACGTTATCCTGAGGACGGGTCGGACCGGTCCAGCTAAACAGATGTGCTGTTGGGACTTGAAGTCCTGCAGCTGTAAGCTTGAGGTGTTTGTTTTGTTTCCTGTTCTTTATAATAGTAACACCCTAGTCTGGTACCCAGGTACTGGTCTGGTACCCAGGCACTGGTCTGGTACCCAAGTACTGGTCTGGTACCCATGTACTGGTCTGGTACCCAGGCACTGGTCCGGTACCCAGGCACTGGTCCGGTACCCAGGCACTGGTCTGGTACCCAGGCACTGGTCTGGTACCCAGGCACTGGTCTGGTACCCAGGCACTGGTCCGGTACCCAGGCACTGGTCCGGTACCCAGGCACTGGTCTGGTACCCAAGTACTGGTCTGGTACCCAGGCACTGGTATGGTACCCAAGTACTGGTCTGGAACCCAAGTACTGGTATGGTACCCTGGTACTGGTCTGGTACCCAGGCACTGGTATGGTACCCAGGTCTGGTACCCAGGCACTGGTATGGTACCCAGGTCTGGTACCCAGGCACTGGTATGGTACCCAGGTACTGGTCTGGTACCCAGGCACTGGTATGGTACCCAGGTCTGGTACCCAGGCACTGGTATGGTACCCAGGTACTGGTCTGGTACCCAGGCACTGGTATGGTACCCAGGCACTGGTCTGGTACCCAGGTACTGGTCTGGTTTTGTCATGGTGTGGTAAAAATGCTGCCGTCTGTCCTCAGGAACGGTACGTGTGTGCAGTCACCAGAGATGCTTTGGGCAACAGTGTCCCCTGTGCGGTCCTGAGACCCTCGTGAGTACCAGCTCCATTCTGATGCTTTACCTGTCAGGTGTGCTAACCCTAACCCAGCACACACTGTCCTGTTTTAGGGGAGCAGTGGTGACTCAGGAGTGTGTGGAGAAGCTGATCAAGAAGGACATGGTGGATCCTGTGTCTGGAGACCAGCTGGCTGACCGAGACATCATCCCGCTGCAGAGGGTATGTCTGTCGGACATCGGATTTCTTCTTATTTGGTGGAAAATTAATTTTTAACCTGAACTGAAAAATCATCCAAGGATAAAGAAACTCTGAAGTTTTTGGTGGGTCAGGCCCAAATTCATGTGCAAAAAGGGTTTTTCCTTCCTAGTAGCACCTCCTTAAGTTTCCGCGAGCCGCTCCAGAAGGTCCTTCACACTCCTATCAGCTGTCTGCTCACCGGGCTTCAGGTCTGAGGAGCAGAAGCTCCCGGAGCTCTGCATGGCTCCAGTTTGCTGATTGTGTTTACAAGAGCTAAACTTTCATTTTCATTATTCATGTTCAGCCTGTGGGTGCCAGTAGCTCCCAAATATGTGGTCGTCCCTACCAAGGGGGTGCCCATTAACCGTCCTTAACGTCGTCCTTCGCCTGTGGTCTTCTACGTAGAGCAGTGACTGTAAAAACAGGAGTGAGTGTAAACGGTGTGATGTCAGAGCGGCGACGTGGAACCTGAAACCCTGATTATTTAGGTCCACGAGTAAATACCGACAACAGAGAATTAGTAAGTCTCAGCCTTGGCTGGAGTTGGAGTTGAATGGTTTATCTTCACATTAGTGTGGATGATGGGTTGGGGTTAGGGTTAGACCTTAGAGTGCAGGGCCCGCTTCAGGCCCGGCTGCAGCCAGACGTTCACACTGCTTATGCACAAAGCTGCTAGCAAGTCTTTCAACCTACCCACTAGGTTGCCACGTTGGCAACGCCTCCTGAGCAGGATTTCACACGCGCGTGCACACACACACACACACACACAGGTTTATTAATCATATTTATTAGTATGGTTTTGGTTTCTTGATGATGCATTGTGTTCCGACAGGGTGGAACCGGCTTTGCTGCCTCTGGAGTCGACCTCCGAGCCAAAGAGGCGCGTCCAGTGATGCAAGCGTGAGATGGATGAGGACGCTGCGAGGGTCTGACGTTTACCAAATCATACAGAGCACAACCTTTTTGGAGTTCAGTGGGATTTTTGTTGTTGTTTAGAGTTTATTGTTTTATGTGAAGCTTACAGTCTGTCCGGGTGTAGCATTCTGGAGGGTAAATGTAAACATTAGATTTTCATGGAATACATGTAAGTGGAGCTCTGAGTGGCTGCTTACGTAGCAGCATGGAAACCTGTTGTGTTGCGTCGCTTTAACAGCTGCAGCGTGTGTCGCTTGTCTCTTTTCCGCTGCGACCATCACCACCTAAATAACGCCGAGTCTTTTAAATGACATGCTGCCAGTTGGTCGGGTGACCTAGAGTGTTAGCTGGTCACAGCTCGTCATGTTCATCCACCCTCATCCCTCCATAGTCTGTGATGGTGCTGATCTTGATGTAGTCCATCTTGTTGAGAACTTCGGAGAGTGTGAGGCGGCCATCCTGATGAGCAGAGCACACAACAGGAAGGGTGTGAAATGAATGTATTCATTAGATGTCAAATGAGAAAACAACAGCTGAGAGTAAGCCCTCAGAAGTTCACTCCGTTTTCAAACACCGGTGAAGTCATTAAAGAAACTCGTCAGATTTAAGACTTTTATTTTTCCACAAACAACTTTTATTTCTTATTTGTTGAATTTAAATAATTGTAGGATTTCATGAAGCCCAACACCCACAAAGTCCCCCCTACCAAGACCGGTGTGTTGGAGCTATTTGTTCTTTAGAAATCCGGTAAACTCGGGTGATGGGGCGAGGTTCATCTGCCTTCAAGAATCAGCCAAGAAGACCTGAGGGATTGTGTTTTCTAAGGACTGGTGTTGGACCAGCACACACTGGGAGGGCCTGTGGGAGGTTTTCTTACCTGAGCAGGAGAAGCAGCAGGAAGTGAAGCGAAAAAATGGATATTTGTATCGATGTCTGCCAAGCTGGATAAATAAACAACATGAGCTATGGCCATTGGACTTCTTATTCCTGCATTCACAATGTCTCTTCAGTGCAGCGGTGGCTTGAGTGGTTGGACGAACCAGGAGTCGCCACCACAGGGTGATGATGTAGCTACGATGTAGCCACAGCTGCCCTGGGGTGCACTGGCGAGGCCTGCCGTGCACAGGCGCCACCGGCCCCTCCGACCACCAGCAGCGGTCCAGGTGGGTTGCGTGCCTTGCCCATGAACACAACAGTAGAGTTCTCTGGTGGGAGCCGGGTTCGTACCTTCAACCTCCCGATTACTGGACCACCCGCTCTACCTCGTGAGCTTGAAGTTGGTTGGCTCCTGTTTTCAGTCGTCGTGTTGTTGGAACATCCAAATGTGGCAGGGTGGAGCAACGAGGGCCCCGGTGGGATTCAACCCCCAGACTCCAGGGTGAAAGTCACATGCACTAACCAGTCAGCCCAAGGGACATCCCCTTGGCCAAGTAGCCAGGGCGGATGATCAGTCCCACCCTGTCACACAAGTATGATCCATGCACAGAATTCAGGCTGATGAGCACAAACTCTCCCAGTATTTTTCGACCAGCTGCTTGCATCCTGGCATTAATGTTGACCAGGTTCCCAGGACTTTGGTAACATCCCCAAAAACATCAGCGAACCACCTCCATGCTTCACAGTAGGAATAGTGCACTCTTGCTTCCTGTTTTTGCTCCAACTACCACAGCCTTTTCCTAATGCTGTGAACCTGCTCACACTTATGGTGATAAAACCCTTTTGATGACCTTGTTGACCCCTCTCAAAACGTAGCATTTATAGTTGTGGCCAGAAAGTTTCATTTTGGTCTCTTCACTCCAAAACATTTGGTTCCAGAAATGCGGAGGCTAGTGTATGTGCCTCTGTAAGCAGCGTTGTAATGCATTAACCCGGAAGGAAGTGGTGGGTTTAGCCAGGAGGAGCCTGACAAACGATCCAGTTTCTATCTAGATTACATTACTCATGTGGACTCGGCGGGCCGCTGAGCAGAGAGGATGGAGAGTGCTGATTGTTGATGCGCTCCAGGCAGCTGCAGCCTGCTCACGGCCCCCTAAATGATTTATTTAACACACCATCGTTCATGTTTGCCCATATATGGTACTTTCTTTTACTTGTGCTTGACTCGTGCTCCAGTGACCTCGTCTCACTGCGGCTGCACTCCCCTGTTTAGATCCCTTTAAGTAGCCTAGTCCAGAGGTAGCTACGAGGTGATGACGTAGGGCTTCGGGGTGCGGTTCCTCTGGAGGATTGAGCGGAGATGCAGGAAGATGAAAGACAGACGGGAACAAACAAAACTAAAAGTGCTTGAAAAGGTAGATTTAGCCTACGACAGTTTTTTTAAACAACTTACAGGTATGTAATATTTATATATTTGATGCAGTTCAGATCACCTTCAACACTCAGTCCTGGATGCATTTGGAGCCCCCCCCCCCCCACACACACACACACACACGCACACACGCCCTGCACCCTAAATGAATTTAGGATGGCAGCTTGCTCAACATGTTGTTGCATTTATACAATAAATAATATTCTGGGGGGCCTGTCCAGTTTTGGCCACTTTCATGCCCAGGGGCCCCTGCAATCACAATCCGGCCCTGAAGGTGGTGGTCGGACGGACCTGCAGAGCAAAATCTTTTTGCTCCTGCTATGGTCTGCCTTGATCTCGAGGTTATGGAAGGTCAAGAGAGGGTTAGGCACACCACTTAAAGCTTCAGACCAAATGCTTCCAGAAAACTTGATTTTTAAGATGATTTTACGCATTTTCCAACTATGAAGGAGCAGATTCAAGAAGACAGACGAGTTTGCTTTCACTGACTTTGTAGACAAGCTGATGAGAAGCTTCTGTCAAAAGTTCGACAGCTTCTGTCTTGGAGAACAACTCGTGTTGATCACGAATGACCTTTTCAGAGAAGCCAGGGATCCTCATGGGTGAGATCATGTAAAAAATATTCATCATTACTTTAACTGTTCATGGGGCAACACTGACCTTCAAATGAGCACAAGCTGGTTCTCTCTGTGGCCTGCAAGCAGATGTTGCATTCAGAGCGTTTTGGCGCTTGTGACCCTGCCAGTGCTGGTTTACCCGACCTTACTCACGCAGCCCTGCACACTCGGACCACGTTTAGACCGACTTGCAACTGAGGCAGCATTTTCTGTTAGGAGCAACGTCCAGACCAAGGCTCGGGCTAACGGACACACACCTTCATGTGTGCATGAGAATGGTGTTGACCACATTTAAACCCAGATTCACGCTGCTGACAGAGCAGTCATATGAGCATTTCTCCCACTGAGAAAAAAACTTCACGGCGAAGGAAGTGGGCACTTGTTGTAAAAAGGCCTGTTTTGTTTACTGTTACAAAAGTTTCAGACCAGTGTTACTTGGAAGGAAGTCTCCAGTTGCACATGTGACGTGTTTCTGGAATAGTTAGCGTCAAATTACTGAAATTATATTTAGCATTGTTGCGTTAACTGTAATAAAACTCAATGAACAAATAAATACTAAGAAAAAAGACCTTTAAGTCGTTTTTGCACCTTTTGGTCACGACTTTGAAGAATGATTTTGAATATGCGTCACAAAGGTTCACACCGTTAAAGGTGTGGTTCACTGAAAAATCCATTTTTACTGAGTCTAATCAGTCACTCTGAGTTTAACATGCAGGCTGAACATGAAAATAGTCTCCTACACCTACCTCCTGCATTAGCTTCTGATAGAAAACAGACGGTGAAACTCTCTGATTCGATAAGCTGATGGATCTACGTCACACTGTCGCTAACATTCATGGGCCCCTTTTAGAAAATAATGCAGTCAATTTGCCGCAACGCCGTGGCGGCATCTGGAAGCCTTAACTCGTTTATAAGTGGTCAGATCAGTAATGTGGCGCAATCGTGTCCTTTTTACAAAAAATGGCGATATGAAGTGGTCATGTGGGCGGCCTCAGCGCTGCCACAGTCTTCCATTTATCTTGGACAAAACTGGATTTTTACTGCAATCAAAGCCACGCTTGTTGAGTATTTTTAACAAGCCGCTCCTAAAGGTGTCTGTCCGTCACAGTCCCTGTGAACTGTCTGGTGATCCGACCTCCAGCTCTAACAGAGAGGAGCTGTGGGAGTTCTGCATCGCTCTAGTTTATCATCTGATTCCCTCTGATCCTGTTTAAAAAGTGAAACGTGCAGCCCATGTCCACTTTCATTTTCAACATAGTTGCGGGTCAGAGCTCGGCAGTAACTCCCCACGTGATCGTGACACCTCTCTGTTGTGCCAATATGCATTCACAAGTCCGGCGTTGCGGCAATGTTACTACCAAGCGGTGGGAATGTCACAAAACCCACAACATCATGGTGGCAGTGTTACGTTGGTTTGCCGACATGGTGTCTCTTCAAAGAAGGGCCGTGGACTCACCCATCTGTACTCCCAACGGGGAAGGCTGTTGTTAGTTTAGCTTCCAGAATCCAGGGCTGCCAACTTTGAACTTTTCCATGAGAGTGTGAAGGGGTTGGATGCATGCGTTTCATGCTCAATACGTGACAGTTGCCAGTCCTGAGAAACAGCACATAACGTCTTGGCTAGTAGAAACTAACCGTTAGCCTTAGCAACTCCACCACACAGCAGAACTCCTCCAGGCTTGTGTTATTTGTGGAGATAAAGCATCAAGTTGCAGAGCAAACAGAGTCAGTGACAGAGTTGTTGCTTTTAGCCAATCAGAGGAGAGATGATCAGGAAATAAGACTCCAGATCCAGTCGTGCTAGCTCTCCTCTGCTGCGGCAGACTTACCCCTGCTAATGCAGGCATGTCTGTAAAAGGTCCGAGTCAAGTTTATCTACGTAGCACATTTACGGTGGATCAAGCAACCCAAAAGCACTGCTCAAAAACAAAAACAGACATTAAAACTACAACCAATAAAATGAGGTAAAGTAGCAGGACAACACAATAATGATAAAACACAACAGATACAGGTCAGATAAGATGACAACAAAGGACACAAAATTGATAAAAATAAAACAAATAAGTTGTTCAAGTTAACCTGAGTTACAAGCAGATCTAATAAACAGGTCTCGAGTAAGGACTTGTGTGTGGTCTTTTGCTGATGCCAGTGTTGGGTGGAGCGGCCCATGGTGACGTTACTGGGAGCTCATTTAAACAACAGCTAGCTCTATAGTGACTTGTTATGCCTGTCATCGACTAGTCGCTGTCACGTGATAATGACCGGCAAGATGCAGCCCTCGGAAAAGACAGCAGCCTGCTGTCAGCAGGTGAGAAGCTCCTGCGCGTCGGGAGGCAACGCGCTGTGCCAGTGCGTCTGCACTGACACCCGCCGTAAAACGGACATTTAACCTCTCTGCAAATGGAACAGGTGGGACTAAATAAGATGAGAATCAATCAGAGTCCACATTACTGAGAGGTGAAGCAGGGTCTGTTGTCCTGTCCTCGCATCTTTCCCATCTTCATTTCTCAACTCATGTTTTACTCGTTAACGAAAAGGTTGATTAGTCTTTATCCAAGTTTCTGCTGTGAGTGTCTACTTATGCAGACCCCCTACTGGATTTTAGTTGTTTCACACCTTCTGAGTTTGTAGGTACGTACAAGCAAAGACTGCTAGAAGACATGCTGAGTTCTCCTGGCTCATCCCTTCAGTTATGCTGCTACAGGTGGTTCACCCCATCCCTTCAGCATTTGCAGCCTGAAGCGCCAGTGCAGAAAACTGAGCGCTTGTGGGAGAAAACCTGTTTCCATGTCCATCTGCTGCATCTAAAGGATCTTCTGACCTCTTTGTTTAAAAGTGCTTTGGTAAAATGGTAAATGGCCTGCATTTGATATAGCGCCTTCTAGAGTCCTGGAACTCCCCCAGCAGCTTTACAACACAATCAGTCATTCATCCATTCACACACACATTCACACACTGGTGGGGATGAGATACGATGTAGCCACAGCTGCCCTGGGGCGCTCTGACAGAGGCTGCTGAGCACTGGTGCCACCGGTCCATCCGACCAACAACAGCAGGCACGGTGGGTTAAGTGTCTTGCCCAAGAACACAACAACAGAGACAGACTGAGCAGGGCTCGAACCTGCAACCTTCCGATTACGGGGTGAGCACTTAACTCGTGTTCCACCGTCGCCCCATTTCAGTCAATTTAATTCAAGTTTATTTATATAGCACCGAATCACGACGAGTCGTCTCAACACACAGTAAACATTCCAATACAGGTCAGTTCAGTCAATCAGCATAGGTGTGGACCTGAGTCACATGACTTGGACTCGAGTCAGACTCAAGTCATTATTTTAATGACTTCTGACTTGATTAAATCTATAGACTTACGACTTGACTTGGACTTGAACGCCAGTGACTTGCGACTTGAATCGACTTGCATCCGTTGACTTGATGATGACTTGAGCATATTTGATATTTCAGCACAAAAGTGGCACGACCTCTCTCCCCCTGAGCCTGAGATCGGTGGACTCAGTGGTCTCCTTTAAGAAGCAGCTGAAAGCTCACCTGTTCAGGCTTTTAGGTGACCTCCATCACCACCCTCCCCTTTCCCGGGATCCACTGATTACCATCTCTTTCTTATTCATTTTCTCTCTCCCTTTCCTTACATTTTTAGTCACAGTTTTTATTTTTCTCCTTTTTATGATATGTTTAATCTTTTTTTTTTTTATCTTTTTTTGTGGTTCTTGTGAAGCGCCTCCTGATTGTTATCTTGAAATGAGCTATGTAAAAGATTTCTTTCTTTCAGTTATGCTGCAAGCGGCTCATCCCTTTAGTTACACTGCTGCAGGCTTAGGTCTGTTTCACATCGAATGCGGTACAGAAGCAGTCAGGATTCCAGACAAACTGAGATTCACACCGACTGCGGTTCTTGTGCTGAACGTCTCCAGATATCTGCTCCAATAAGAGAACCCAACGACTAGAAGTCTGGCAAAATACATTTATAAACACACCTGTAAAGATAAGGTCAACTATCAGGCACTGGGAACTGATTCTTGTCATTTATAATAAAATTAAAGCCAGCAAAAAAATTGTGACACAGGTTTTATTTTGAAACATACAGGATGCAACTCGCTGAAACATATGTCACTTCCTGTCTGGTTCACGTAATTTCTTTAACTTCACGACAATCAGTATGCAGCATCTGGAATGGATAGGGTCCACATGGAAACTTTCCCGTGCTGGACATCTGGATCCACAGCAATGCTGGTGGGAATGCTCTGATAGGATTTCATGAGTTTTGATCCTTGTGGAAGGCGTATGGAAAGCAGACCGCATCCATTCTGCGCTCAGTGAGAACAAGACTTGGGACTTTCAAAGGTCATGAACTAAAACAGCTGACTTGTTCTTTGTCCAGTTTAGAAAATCTCTTCCAGGGTCAGTTTTCTTGCTGTGTAGTTTTCTGTTTTCTTCCAACAACTCTTTGGTGTTTGGGCCTGTTACCAGTTAGGCGATCTGACTGTGTTTAAATAAGAAATGCAACATAAACTTAGCTTTACTTGTCCCAGTTTTCCTATTCACAGACATCTAGGGTTACACCTCATGTAATCAGATCAAATTCTCTCCTGAAGACGAAGTAATAGCTAAAACGACGGCTTCCTTCTGTTTGGTCAAAATTGCAGCATTTTTACTTGTAAAAAGAAAGAGAAGAGTCTCAAATTCGTTAAACCTCTGGAGTTTTGATCAGGGGCCTCATTTATCAAGCTTGCTTACGCACAAAACGGGGTCGTAAAACTGCGTAAGCAACATTCCATACAAACTTTGGGATTTATGAAAGAACTTTAAGTTGACTAAGGACCTGGCTTACACACACGTTGGACATGGAGAGCACCTGAGGTGCTGCTGCTGAGAAGATACAATTATGAAATCCTGCAGCTTTATCACTTGTACCGCTTCGTTTTCTCACAGAACAAGACCCCCCCACACACACACACGTACCCACACTCACTCACTCACTCACTCACTCACTCACACACACACTCACACACACACACACACACACGTACCCACACTCACTCACTCACTCACTCACTCACTCACTCACTCACTCACACACACACACACACACACACACACACACACACACACACACACACACACACACACACACACACACACACACACACACACACACACACAGCCTGAAGCCAGAATACGGAATGCAGAATATCAGCAGGGGGGCAGATTGAGACAGAATGTCATGTGTCTGTGACGGTGTGTGTCCTGTCACTGTGACCCGATTGATCATGCACCCTGGCTAGTTGGACAAGGGAGATCTCTGTTTGGCTGACTGGTTGGAGCATGTGACTTTCATCTTGGCATCTGGGGATCGAATCCCGATCTGACCATTTTTTTTAATATCCGCCACAGATCTCTCTGAAGAACTCAGCATTGACGGCTTCAGCAACGCTGTGCCACTCCGTGGATTTTCTCTTATTTGTTTTACAAAAGCACTTCCTTTCATTTCTCCACCTCACCCACAGGTACCTCAACTTCTGTTTCTGTGAAATTGCGCTTCCTTGATCTGCCTTGATCTGCAGTCGACATCGTTAATGGTGGAGCGCTGCATTAGCCGGCTTATGTATATGCATGAGGTCCACAAGGCACTTTGCATTGACTATTTATGGCAGTAAGTGGGCGTGGTGAGGGCGGGATGCGACTAAAAAGCAGCTGAGAAACATCCTCGTTAGTCTCCGATTCATGAAGCGGAGATTGCGTGCAGCTGTGTGTACTCCATGTTTGATAGATCACAAACCTGCTTGGTGTAAGTACTTTTTTTTTGCTGAACATAAGTACGGTTTTAGTAAGGATTCTACGCAGTGTTTGATAAATGAGACCCCAGGTCAGTTATGTTGCAAAGGGGGTTGTTGACCAGGTGTTTGATGATAATGAAGACAACATCAGGTGCACCAAAGTGGCAAAAACCAGGTACTGCTATAAACGGGAATGGTTTTGCAGGTGGAGACCACAGAAATTTATGGTGGTTTTCCAAGAACACTACTCAGCCAAAAACAGCTCTGTACAGCGTGGTTTGAGTCAGCCCATCTGAGTGTAGTTTTGCTCCCATGCCAGCTCCATGACAGGAAGTGGGTGCGCCCCTCATGTACCCATGACAAATTAGCATGAGGTGGTCAGTAAACAGTTAAGGTAACATGTTTGCTCCACAGAAACAAAACCCAGCTGTAAAATGTTGGTGTTGTTGCACATTTTGCTCAGTTTTAAGGCTTTTTGTCAGACTGAACCAGGAAATAGCTGCAGGCAGTGAAACAGAAGGCAAAACTCTGGAGCAATCAGTGACTCCGCGCCCTAGCCAATCAGCAGCCAGAATCACGATGCGGGCCGACTCAGCCTTGCCAGGTACCTCAACTGAGCAGGGACTGAAAATAGGGGAGAAAGTAGAGGGAAAATACAGAACCGTACCCTTGGGAACAGTGGTCGGGCCGAGCTGGACCGGTCCGAGTTGCTCCTGGAAAAGCATCTTTACTCTCTCCTCATCTTGGTCTTGAGAGCCACAGCTCTCCAGAGTAGTTTCAAGATCATGAAAGAGATTCCAGGACACAAGAAGGTTCTCTAGGGGAGCTGAACCAGGCCATCAAAGTTCCTTTATCCCATTAGCAGAAACACCACCTGCTCCATTATGCTAGGAGGAACTGGGTGAGCATGACCAGAGCTCCCACCATGGAGCTCCACTGGCATATCCAGAGTCCCAGAGTTGATGGGTTCCCTCTGCTCTTCACAGATGAGAGCAGGTTCACTCGGAGCTCACACGACCTGACTGCCACAGGCATCAGAAGGAAACCTTTACACCCATTATGAGACTCTTCACACTCACCTGACTTAAATCCATTAAGTCCTTCCTGGAACATCATATTTGGGTCCATCTGACTCCAACAGGTTGCACCTCAGTCTCACTCAACATTCAGAAGTCACTTTCCACGTCTCGTACCCACACCAGCAGAGGAAACTTGGTCAGTATGTCCTCTTTGTCTTAAGTCAACAACAGCCTACAATGGGTACAGAAAGTATTTAGACCCCATCTATCTGTTATATTTCAGCTATTTTCTAAAATCAATTACTTTTTTTCCCTCGTTAATCTACACACTCCATCCCATAATGAGAGAAAAACAGAAGTTTAGAAATGTCTGCAGATGTATTGAAAAAGAAAACCTTAATCATCACATGGTCCTAAGTATTCCGACCCGTTCCTGTATTGAGTAGAAGCACCTTTAGAGCTAATGCAGCCGTGGGTCTTCTCGGTAAAGGTGTAACAAGTTTCTTACACCTGGATGTGGGGATCCTCTCCAGTTCTGTCAGGTTGGATGGTGAACATTGGTGGAGTCACCTTTAGGTCTCTCCAGAGTTGCTCAGCAGGACTCTGGCTGGGCCATTCAAGAACAGTCAGAGAGTTGCTGTGAAGCCACTCCTTCATTATTTTAGCTGTGTGCTTAGGGTCGTCGTCATGTTGGAAGGTAGACCTTCAGCCCAGTCTGAGGTCCTGAGCACTCGGGAGAAAGTTCCTGTCCGAGATATACCCGTGCTTGGCCGCATTCATCGTTCCCTCGATTGCAACCGGTCATCCAGCATGATACTGCCACCGCCATGCTTCACTGTGGCGACAGTGATGACAAGTAATGAGCAGTGCCTGGTTTTCTCCACACACTCCGCTTAGAATTAAGGCCCAAATGTTCTATCTTGGTCTCATCAGACCAGAGAATCTCGTTTCTCACCATCTCTGGGTCCTTCAGGTGTCTTTTAGCAAACTCCATGTGGGCTTTCACGTGGCTTTCACTGAGGAGAGGCTTCTGACGGGCCACTCTGCCATAAAGCCCTGACTGGTGGAGGGCTGCAGTGATGGTTGACCTTATACAACTTCCTCCCATCTCCTGACTGCATCTCTGGAGCTCAGCCACAGTGATCTTAGGGTTCTTCTTTGCCTCTCACCAAGGCTCTTGTCCCCGGTAGCTCAGTTTGGCTGGACTGTTTGCTCTAGGAAGGGTTCTGGTGGTCCCAAACGTCTTCCATGTGAGGACTATGAAGGCCACTGTGCTCTTAGGAACCTGAAGTGCAGGAGAGATGTTTTTGTGTCCTTGCCCAGATCTGGGCCTTGCCATAATTCTGTCTCTGAGTTCTTCAGGCAGTTCCTTTGACCTCATGATCACAACATGCCCTATAGATTATAAATTGTAAGTCACTTGGGATAAAAATGTCTGCCAAATAAATAAACATGATTCTCATTTCTTATACAGACAGGTGTGTGGTTTTGCTAATCAGGTCCAATCAGTGTAATCAAACACAGCTGGACTCCAATAAAGGTGTAGGACCATCTCAAGGATGATCAGAAGAAATTGAAATCAGTTAAACATGAGTGTCACAGCAAAGGGTCTGAACACTTAGTTTTTCTTTTTTAATAAAGCTGCAGAAATATCTAAAATGCTGTGTATAAATTAATGAGGAAAAAAAAGAATTTAATTGATTTTGACAAATGGCTGCAATATAACAGAGTGTAAAATGGACGGGGGTCTGAATACTTTCCAGGCCACTGCAACTGCAGAGATGAGCCAGAATTCCAATAATTGGAATACTTCCAAAGGAAAATCTGAAACGTGATCTCAAAAGTAGACCGTGGAAACTGCAGCTGGTTTCACCAGAAAAGGGCCTGAGATCTGAAAGCTCAGCCTCCCACTTTATTTTTAGAAACATAGGTAAACCAGTAGACTGAGTGTTCTGGATCTTACAAGCAGAAATGTGACCTCTCCTTCTAACTTTGATCTGAACTCTAGCCAGAGGCGGTTTTACCATTAGGCATAGGTCGGCGGCCGCCTGGGGCCCCCTTGTGTTGGGGGGTCCCCTAGCCCTGACCGCCGGCACACCTCTGTTAATGCCACAAAATTCTTATTACCAACCTGTCGCCGCAGACGGGATTGGACATGCGCACTTCTCATTACCATAATTCCGGAACCATTCAAGATATCATTAAAATTCCAAAAGTGCTGAAAATATTAAAAATGGGGCTTTTCGTGCATATACAAGACATTACGGTAGCCACCGGGATTCTCTATCTTGAGCGTAACGAATCACAACACAGATTCAGAGACGTGCTGAGTTTGTCATCCAAAATGCTCCGTTATATAACTTTTGAATGGCTGATCAGATTCAAAAACTTCCAACGGTTCCTAAAAGTACATAAAAGCAGCTTTCCAACGATCTATAGCATGAAGCAAGCAGAGTTATGGAAAATATCGCTACGAGGGGAAATCCTGCTGTATAGCCTGATTGAAACGAAGCGCTGCGCCGCGGTGAAAGCGTATAACGGAACGGGGAAGCTAATTAGCATAAAAACCAGCATGAAATTATGGAAATGCCTCAAAGAAAATCAACACAATCTATTAGGTGTCCCAGAAGGCTTATATCTTAAGACAGTGGCCACGAAGAAGGACAGATCTCCAGTGAACCAGGGTATGAATGTTTGTTCCGTCTTTATTTTTTATTTGAACAACCCTCAATTAATTGTAAGATTCAGCTTCATTCCAGCATTATTTATCTTTTCACAATAAATAATTGTAATAATTAATAAATAATAAATAATTAATCACCTGTCACCATGACAACATGACAACAAACACATAACTGTAATAACAGAACAAACCCCAAACAGCCCTGGCCCGCTACACAGCCCCCACCTAAGGGGTCAGTCGTCCCCGACAACCCCATTACCCCACACAAAGTCCTGCAAACGTCCAGGTGCCTTCTTCTGGCGCACCGGCCGGTCTCGACAGGCGGGGGAAAAGTCACTCGGGTCAGAACATGGGGTGCTGTCAGCATCCCCTGCCCCGGTCTCTGCCTGAGCGAGCGGTCGATACGGCGAGAGTCTGTCCTGGTGCAACACCACCAGGTGCCCCGGGCCCGGCATGCGAACACGGTACAGCACTTCTGCTAGCTGCTCCACGACCTCCGCCGGCCCTTGCCAGTGACTGCAGAGTTTGGGGGACACTCCTCTCTTGCGAACCGGGCAGTACACCCAAACCTTGCCGCCAGCCACCCCCGTCCGCTGGCTGTGGCCTGAGCAGCAGCCACCCCCAGCGCCTCCTGGGCCCGCTCCTCCTGTCACAAACAGTAGTGGCACTCGACGGCCATGCAGGGCCTTCTGGAGAGGGCATCAGCATTGCCATGCTGTCGACCTGCCCGATGCTGGATCTCAAAGTCGTAACCCTGAAGGACCTCCAGCCAGCGGGCCACCTGACCCTCTGGGTGTTTGAAGTTCAGGAGCCAAGTCACAGATGCATGTTTAGTGCGCAGGAGGAACCGGCAGCCGTGCAGATATGGCCGGAAGTGCCGCACTGCTAGCACCACGGCCAGCAGCTCCCGCCGGGTCACACAGTAGTTCCTCTCGGCTCGCCCCAGCGCTTGGCTGAAGTATGCCACCACTCGTTCTCCAGCATCTTCCTGCTGAGAAAGGACAGCCACGACTCCTACATTGCTAGCGTCAGTGTCCACAATGAAGGGTTGCTGGGCGTCGGGGTAGGCCAGGACTGGGGCTCTGGTGAGGGCCTCCTTCAGCTGTGCAAAAGCCGCAGCGCAGGCATCACTCCAGCCAAACGGCTGGCCCTTGTCGGTTAAGCGGTGGAGGGGGCTTGCTGTCGTCGCGAACCCCTTAATGAACCGACGGTAGTAGGAGGCTAGGCCCAGGAAGCTCCGCAGTTCTTTGACGTTCGAGGGGGTCGGCCAATACCGGATCGCTGCCACCTTAGCGGGATCGGTGGCGATACCCTGAGCGCTGATCACATGGCCTAAGAACGTAGTCTCTCTCTTCAACAGCCGGCACTTCGCAGGGTTGAGCCGCAGCCCGGCTCAACGGATGGCACCGAAGACCTCGCTCAGGTGGAACAGTGCACTGTCGAAGTCGCCACCGTGTACCAACAGGTCATCCAGGTACACAACACAGTGGCTACGAGGGACGTTCATGAGCACCCTCTCCATCAGCCTCTCAAACGTCGCTGGCGCATTGCAGAGCCCAAAGGGCATGACCCTGAATTGCCACAGCCCCTGTCCAATGGTGAATGCAGTCTTAGGCCTTGCTTCGGGGGCTAGCTCCACCTGCCAGTAACCACTGCGCAGGTCGAGGGAGCTGAACCAGCTGGAGCCGCAGACGTAATCTAGGGCCTCGTCAATCCGCGGAAGCGGGTACGAGTCCTTCTTGGTGACTGCATTGAGACAGCGAAAGTCCATGCAGAACCTCGGGCTGCCATCCTTCTTCCCCACCAGGACCATGGGTGCCGCCCATGGGCTGTTGGACGGCTCGATCACCCCAGCCGCAGCCATCTCACGGATCTTTTCCTCCGCCACCTGCTGTTTTGAGAGGGGCAGCCGGTGTGGGCGTAGACTGATGGGTTGGGCAGAGCCAATGTCGATAGTGTGCTGGACCAGCCCTGTCTGCCTGCAGTATTTGTAAAATGGTAAATGGCCTGTATTTGATATAGCGCCTTCTAGAGTCCTGGAACCCCCCAAGGCGCTTTACAACACAATCAGTCATTCACCCATTCACACACACATTCACACGCTGGTGGGGATGAGCTACAATGTAGCCACAGCTGCCCTGGGGCGCACTGACAGAGGCGAGGCTGCCGAGCACTGGCGCCACCGGTCCCTCCGACCACCACCAGCAGGCAATGTGGGTTAAGTGTCTTGCCCAAGGACACAACAACAGCGACAGACTGAGCGGGTCTCGAACCTGCGACCTTCCGATTGCGAGGCGAGCACTTAACTCCTGTGCCACCGTCACCAAAGATGTCCACATTCTCATCCAGGAGGCACCTCAACCGCTGGCGCTGATCACCGTTGAGACCTACGCTGCTGCGCTGCCACAGGTCAGCAACAGCCTCGGTTGTCTCGGTCGAGGGACATTTGTTGGGCTGAGGGGCCGGGGTTGAGGAGAGTAGAGATGACCCGGAACCACTGGCCCCCGAAATCTGCTGAGCGGCAGCTGCCTGACGCCTGTCTCTGGTCCCCTCCGCTCCCTGCTTTTGCCCGCACTGGAGGGCGAGAGTCTCTGTGCCAAGAGTGATAGCCTGCTTTGCGGTGTCGACGCAGGCCCCCCAGCGGGTAAGCAGATCAAGGCCGATGATGCACTGGTCTTGAATGTCAGCCAGCCAGAAGTCGTGAATCAGCTCCAGATCCCTCACTCGGATCTGCAACGGTTTCTTCCCCCGCATATCAGTTCTCTCCCCCGTCACTGTCATCAGCTGGATGTCGGTAGGCGTCCAACCCTTCACCAACAACCCGGACGTTCCAGGGAGCACGCCAGGTCGTATCAGGGAGATGGTAGATCCCGTGTCCACCAGGGCCCGGTATGGCTGGCCCTCAATGCAGCAGCTCAGGTAGAGTCCCTTGAGGTGCCTAACCCAGCCCACCACCGTGCATCATCCTTGGAGGGGGACAGGAAGCTGGGGCGGTGGTCCCCTCACTACACCGCTCCCACCCCGTTTCCCGGAGGCTCCGTAGTTCTGACCGTCGGGGCAGGTGCCGGGCAGTCACGTGCCACGTGGCCAGGCTCATCGCACCGGTAACAGCGGTCAGTGGGACGACGAGGACGCCTCCGAGGCACCGAGGGCCGCAGCTGACATATCTCCACGACCGCCCGCTCCCCGTCGCAGTCTGCAGCTCTGATTTGGGGGGCACCTGCTGGTGGGGTGGCGAGGCGAGCACCAGCTCGGCCCTTTCAGCCTGAAAGAGCGCCTCACTGAGAGTCTGAGGCATGACCATGCGGACGTGTTGGCGCAGTCGCTCTGGGAAAAGTCCTCGTAGGAAAGCATGCAGGCTAAGCTCCTCCCGGGCTGCTGCTGGGAACTCTGGGTAGCCACGACGAGCATACAGCAACACATCTGCTGCAAAGGTGCCCAGGCTCTCCCCCGGCCTACGGCTCCGGTTGGTCAGCTGCTCCCTGATCTGATCAGTGAAGTGCCGCTGCCCAAATCGCCTCTCGAGTGCTGTGGTGAGGGCCTGGAGCTCATGCTGCTCTGACGCGGCTAGGTCGAGGAGTACCTGCAGTGCATCTCCTTCCAATACTAGCGCTAGGTGTGTAGCAGCCTCGCCGTCGCTCCAGCCATTATGTCTCGCAGCTAGCCATACTTGTGAGAGGTAGGGCTCCAGCGGGGTTAGCCCGTTATAGTTCGGTACTTTAGCTGGCGTTGCAGGCATCACTGCTCGCTGTCGGGGGCCCGGTGTGTCGGCCGACGGAGGCAGCCCATCAAGCATTGCCCTAGCGTTGGTCGCGGCGGGCCGCCACCTCGGTGCGCTCGCGCCATCGGGACCCATCAGGGAGCTTACATGGCCACTCACATCCTCTCTCTTCAATCGCCAGCTTTCCAGGCGGGTAATGTTCTCCTCGATAGCTTGCTCCAGCCTCCAAATGTCTCTCTCCATTTTGGTGAGGGTGAGTCTCCCACTTCTTCTTTTTTTTTTTTTTTTTTTTTTTTTTTACCGTGTCCTGTCTGGCTGTGAAGCAAGCAGAATTGATGTCTGAATGCTGGTGACAAGCCTTACAGATTTATTCTCAGGTGGAGCATCAAAGCGTTTGCTTTTAATGTCACGCCTGATACTTAAAACTTTATTGTTATTGTTGTTGAATGCTTTGTAATTCCGACCAGACATGGAGACAGAGGTGAAAGAGAAAGGAAGAGAAAAGGTGGAGAGAGAGGGGGGGGGGGGTTCCACAAAAATAAACAATGAACAAGAGTCTGCTTCTAAACCTGCAGAAAAAGACAAAAAAAAAAAAACAAAAGGACACAAAAAAGGGAAACAACAACAATACAACAAGATCTACCTATCACTGCGTCAACTTGATGAAAAAAAAAAAAATATATATATATATATAATCAACATTGCTTAACTGAAGAATCACGATAATAAATCACAATGCATTAAGTGCCCCCCATAGTCTTAAGACATGTGTTGAACGTGCCCAAGCCCATACTTTTGAGAGCACCATGTGAGCACCTGTGTGTGTACACTCGCTTGTTTATTTAAGGTTTCTCTATAGGAGCGCCCAACAGAGAGTGTGAGGGACCACAGATCCGCCCCCCAAAGATGCGCAGGAGACGGGGGGAGCTCCAAGTCCCAGAGATCCAGGCGCTGCCCCAGAACGCAGGAACCCCAAGGAGACTGCAACCAGAAAGGCCCCCGCCCCCCTCGAGAGGCACAGAGGATCGCCCCGGGGGGGCCACAACCAGCAGCCGGCAGAGTCCCTGGAGATATCAGCGGCAAGCCCACAGGCCCGCCCGCAGCCTCCCACCCCCTAGCCGGCCGAGCCCGGGACCCAGCGACCCGGGACCCAGGGGTGACCACCCCCGCCGGGGACCCAGCAGAGCCCAGGGACCCAGACCCCACCAGGCAGCCACCGGGATCTATCAGGCAGATGCCAAAATCTTAAACCCCCAGACCCAGTTGCCACGAACACTCAGGCAGACCATGGCACAAGCCCCCACACCAGGTGTGGCAGGGGGAGGGGGGAGTCTCCCACTTCTGACACCAATGTGGTGAGCTCAGTCACGGAGGAGACGGAGGTTTCTTTGGGAGCACCCGTTTAATCTTACTCCTCAGCGCGGCCACAGCAACAACAACAAAAAAAGGGCGCGCTCTCACTGGAAAAACAGTCGCAGAGAGAGCGCGTCACCCGTCACCATGACAACATGACAACAAACACATAACTGTAATAACAGAACAAACCCCGAACAGCCCTGGCCCGCTACAATACACTGAAAGCTGAAGTTGTTCTGAAAAAAGGAGAAGAGTTACACACACTTTGTACTTTTTATTACAATTTTACAGCCATGAGATTAAAACAATACTAGGTGGCCCTGTTATAATTATGGTCATAAGAGGGTTATTAAGACGGCGATGCACAAACAGGAAGCGATTGGTAGTCATTCCACTCCAATCCAGTTGGTGGCGGTAATGCACCAAATTGTTGTTTGCCAAGTGCCACAAGACCACAAATAAGAAGAGAGGCGGGAGCGTTGGTAACAAACTCAAAGCAATAGTCAAAACCTGAAGCATGAAATGGAGTTATCCTAGAGGCTCCAATAAGAGAAAGAAGCAGCTTGCTTAATAAAAGCTTTTACCGTAAATCCTCTAATATTAGCCTGTATTTAATTAACTGCCGGGTATCATATTTTGGCCGGTGTCGGAGTCGGCGGAGTTGAATAATGGCCGTTTTTTTTATTGTGGCCGGGTGGAATGTGGTAACAAGCAAGTACGGGGGGCGGTTGTGTCATCCGTCTCACTTTTGATTTGCCAGTGATAGACCGCAAGGGTAACTTTAACCGTGCGGAGACGAAGAGGAGGCGAAAATTTGATATCAAGTTCAAAGAGAACCTGCTGATTATGCTGCAGAACACTCTGGGGAGCAGTAGCAGGGGTTGTATGAACTAGTCGCTAGTCGACTTCACCGCTCTATAGAGCTCCGGACCCCACGTGACTCTCAGTTAGTAGACGCCATATTGGCAGGTAAAAAAAGCTAAACAAACACTGATCGTAAACATGAACGTGAACGGGATCAGCTTTGATTTTACTTCGTCGGAGTTTACTTCACACTTTAAAACCGAAGAAATCGTTTTATATAGTCAGAAATTAAATAGACTAAACATCTCCGACCCTTACCGTGCCCCTGGGATACTTTTTAAAAACGCCAGAAGCTGTCGGAGCGGACCTAGCCGGGGAAGCCCTTGGGATTTCCCTGGAGGAGCTGGCTCAGGTGGCTGGGGAGAGGGAAGTCTGGGCCTCTCGACGCTAGTGCCCCCGCGACCCGACTCCGGATACGCGGATGAAAATGGATGGGTGGACAAATAACATATTTACACATAAGTAGTTTAAATAGAGTGCTGTGCTGTTTGAATGTATAAACTGAACACCAAGAGAAATCACTAGTCTGATTTTTTTCCGTGAATAAAATAAATATGTCAGGCGGGAGCGTCTCAGGATCTGTCTAAGATCTGTCTCGGTGAGACAGATAATAGCAATCCAAAGTGCTTTTTATGTGTGATCTGACAATTGATCAACCATTGCTTAAAAATGAAATACAGCTTAGCCGGTTAATTGCTGTGATCATAAAACACGTAAACGGCAGCACGCAGAACTCACGAGGCAACGTTTTACGTGACGTTTACTTGTTGCTATTAGTAATAAGACAGAAAAAGCCACGCCAAAATAAGTTTAGGAAGCCCACTAAGAATCGTAATAAAAGCATTTAAAATAAATACCATACACATTTGAGGAAACGTTGGTTTAAGTACCTGATATGAAGTGGTCGATGCATAAGCGAAAACCTTTACTCTCGGGATCCCACAGCTTCATTTTAACCCGGTCACTAGCACGTTTTATTACAATGATCCAACGTTTGCGGCGCTCCGGATCTTGGGGAATCCTGTAGATGGCTCATTCCTTATGTCGTCCGCGTCTGTTCTGCATCCTGGGGCACAACAGGAATCTATCATATTTCCCGTTTCATTGAGTTTTCTGACAATAACAAATAGTCCAGCTGCCGGCTTCTACCTGCCAATATGGCGCCGTTTCGATTTGAACTGTTGCATGCCGGGAGAAGTGATGTCAACTCCTGGAGCTCTATAGTGACTTTTTATGCCTGTCATCGACTAGTCGCTGTCACGTGATAATAACCGGCAAGATGCAGTCCACGGAAAAGACAGCAGCCTGCTGTCAGCAGGTGATGTGCCCCGATCCACAGCAGCGAAACGCATCAGGCACAAATAAAAGAATAAAAAAACAAAAAACATAAAAGGAAATGAGCCGACATGAACAATCTCATGTTAAATTAGTTTTTGAGGTGGCGACACCTAATTTGATAATGTTACTGTGGCCGTGCTCAGGATGCAGATATCTGGAGCGCGTCAACAATCAGAACTTTGCATGCGCAAGCTGGTTAAGGTTAGGATGGGGGTGAGGGGAAGGTTAAATTGCAAGAGGGTAAACGTCACAATTTGGTTAAATGTCAGTTTTACGGCAGGTGTCAGTACCGACGCTCTGGCACAGCGCGTTGCCTCCAATGGCCGGCAAGCAGCGAGCACTCCGCTGTTTTTGCGGTCGGTAGATCTTTTAGAACTGCAGTTCAAAGGTAACTCATAAGGTGAATATATATGAAGCCAGGTAGCAGTTTCTCTTTAGGATTGAGAGGAGATGCAGGAAGATAATAAACAGACAGGACAGAAAAATAGTCAAATAAAAACAAGTTAGTTTTTGTACCTGGTGGTTGCAACAAACAGACACCACTGAAGGTAATCAGAAGTGAGGAACAGAAAATGAAATAATTATTTTAATGTTTAGAGCAGCAGGAACTCCGAGAGGCTGCAGGCGCATCAGTGAGTTTGCGGCCGCTGCGCAGGGGGAGGGGGGAGAGGGCTGAAGCAGAAACTACCGTTGTTAATAGAAATGTGTTTAACTTTGAAAATGTGGGCGCAATTTTAATTGTCAAAAACTCCAGTGAACCATTAGTTCGTTTTGCTCAAATAGAAATTGAGGCCTGCCTCTAATTCTGGTCCTCCTTCCAATAAAGGCCTGGAGCTTGATGAGCTTGAGTCAAATACAGGCCTGGGGCTGTATTAGAGGATTTACGGTATCTTCACTTCTGATAGTGACGTCTTTTTCGATGTAAACATCAAAAGGAAGCAGAAAGGAAAGACAATGGAAAATGTTTAAAGGGAGGAAAACATAGACCAAAATGGAAAATAGAAAGAAAAAAAAACAAAGCCAAAAGCACAGGAGCACTGACAGGAAGAAGAAAGCAGAGCAAATATTGAAAGCACTCAAAGGGAGAGAAAGACAGGAAAAAAGAGGAGGACTAATAAAAAGGGAAAATAATTCTTGTCAGAAGAGGGGAGAGTTTCGCAAATCCAGTTAAAGGTAAGACTGTCGAAAATTTTGTGTAAGGGGCCCCATGTCTGTGTTCGCCTTGGGCCCCCAAATTGCTAAATCCGCCTCTGACTCTAGCAGCAGCATTTTGGATCAGCTGGAGGCCTTCCGACTATTAAGAATTACAATAATCAAGTATGGAAGTAATAAATGCATGGAGAAGTTTTTCTGCACCATCTTGTGTCAGGATTTCAGCAGATGGAAGATGACTGTCTTAGTAGCATGTTTAATGGGACCTTCATCCTGCAGAATACTACAGTACACAACAGTAGTACTGGAGGACAAGTAAATACCATCTAGAGGAGGCCTGTGTTTGTATAAGCGACGGGATGAATTTACTCTCTAATTTTATGTTCTACAGGAACTACATCTGGGGTGTTTCTCTATGTCAAGGCACCTGGTCTTGCGAGGCCAGGCGCCTTGCTTACAAGGACACTCTTTCCTTGGTCAATGAAAACGGTTAAATGGAACAGACTTGCATTACGTGACTGCTGTCTTCACATGAAACGGGAGATATAAATAAATAACAAGTCTTTTACTTTTAAATTGTGTATATATTTGTTAAATTAAATATATAAGTGAGTTACTAACCGCTAGCCACCGAAGCTGCAACTACTAGCAACTAACCAACCATAGATAACTTCTTTGGATCTAAAAATAACATTTTAAATTAGTTGACTTACTTTTAAACTTGAAAATTGTCACCGAAATAGTTGCAGGCTTCTGATCCGCCGTCCTTTTGAAAATACTGCGGTGTATTCTGGGTAATCTTTGACCAAGGCTAGGCTACAAGACACCTCCCATGTATCCTTGCTCAGCTAGCTAAACAGCTAACAAACGGAGAACACATGCCTCGGTAGAACATGAACATTGGAACACGTCTTGGCGGCTCCTGATGACTTATCTCCTAGGCAACCGGGGTGGGGCCAAGACATCAAGGCAAGGTTCCTTGGCATTGAGACACACCCTTGGTCTGGTGTACAGCCTCCTGGATGGGGCCATCGGCTGCCAACCAGTGTTTGTGTGTGTAGAGGGCTGCTTATACCGAGCCAGGATCCTCTGGAGGTTTCTTCCTGTTAAAAGGGAGTTTTCCTCTCCACTGTCGCTGCATACTTGCTTAGTAAGAGGATTGCTGTAAAGACTCTTGACACTAGTCGGTGACTCAATGCGACCTGCTGGGTTTTCTTACATAGAAAACTACCGGCAGTTGGAACATTGAACTGAACTCACATGGAAGGTTTACACTGTAAAAATATCCACCGTCTTAGACAATAAAGTTTCATTCTACTCTATTTTTGATTATGATGAAAAAATAGAGGCATGGTTGTCATTCAGCTTGACCTGTCCAGGTGTGACACACACACACACACACACACACACACACACACACACACACACACACACACACACACACACACACACACACACACACACACACACACACACACACACACACACACACACACACACACACACACACACACACACACACACACACACACACACACACACACACACACACCTGAAGAATAAGCAACAAAATAAAAACTACATTTGTAGAAAAAACAAACTTTAATAATGAAACCTCCAACATCAGTGCCACGCCCCCATTTGCAGACTTTGACCTGTTAACATTGATTTGTGTGATTTTATTGGTCAGGAGCATTCCCACTCCAGTAAAAGCAGCGTTTTTCCTGACTGGACAACATGCCTGAAGCCAAGACTGGAATCTGGTTTTGGAGCCTAAACATCGAAGGGTTTCCTTTACTGAGAACAATAAAAGTGGCTGCTTCAGTCCCACGTGTGTTTGTGAGTGACTGGACCCTGGCCTGAAGCGTCTCGCAGAAGCCACGCCCCCAACCCTGTCACATGATCCTCCATAGCCTAACTGGCTACACCTGAACATCAAAGTTCATCGTGTTTCTTTGTTAAATCTTCACCATAATTAGTCGCCTGACTGCCAACAAACATGTTCCAGTTGGCCAGAATCTCCTTCTTGGTGATTTTCTCATCCTGTGAGATCAGCAGATTCCATCCGTTGTTGGTTTATTGGTGGATGATTGACAGGGACAGGAGGGAGGAGAGAAGAGAGTTAGTAATTAACCCAAAATTAACCTCATTAGTGAATATTACACCCCATCAACATGAAGATGCTGACAAACACGAGTGGAATCAACGACAGACGTCTGGACTCTAGCTAGCAGGTGATTCTGAACTGGTCCATGACCCAAGCTGACTGCAGGACCAACAGGCACCCCTAACCTAGACAAGGGTCATATGTACCTTATCGGTGTCCGTCTCATGGATCAGGTGCTTGGCCTCGTTATCGGCATGATCCACATCTCCAGGTAAAATCCACTGGGCCACTTCTTCAGGATCCAGGAAGCCATTCTGCACCAAACAAAGACCATGAAGCTGCTGAAACCAACCCACAGCTGGGAGGTGACCAGCAAGCCAAACCAGATGTTTTACACCTGTATTTGTGAACCAGTCCCTCATTATGTAGCAAGCTGAGCATTCAATCCCACGCTGCATCTCCATGGCAACGTGGATTTAGTAAAACTCCAGCTGCTTTTACCTTGTTAACATCTCTGAACTCTGAAAATTGTTTCTTCTCAGTCTGGACCCAATCTGGCTCGCTTTCCCCATCCTCAGGTGTGAACATGTCACCTGTAGGAAGAAACGGCACAAACGCTTTAGGGACACCTCACCGGACCTCCAGGGGCTGAAGGTCAGAGGGAGAAACCTACCGATGTATTCTTCTAAGTTAATCTTTCCATCTTTGTCCTTATCAATGTCTTCCACCGTTTCCTGTAGAGGAAATTAATCAGTTCACAGAATTCTGCTTTCCTTTAAAAGTTATAGTCTGATGCCTGATCCTTTGGTCCCTCTGTAGGGACTACAGGAATGTTTGTTTCAAACTTTTAGCTTTTTCCATGTCCAACGTGTCCCGTCTCCAGGTTTCTCAGTCCTCTTTCTGCAATTAAAAACATCAGAGATGAGCCTCTACCTGGACGACCACGTCCTTCATGTAATCAAACTCCTCCGGATGAAGGAAGGCGGTGAACTCCTCACGCGTCGCGATACCGTCCCCGTCTCGGTCCGCCGTTTTAAAGCGTCTCTCATCCCGCGCCAGCATAGCCTTATAGGTGTTCTTGTCTTCCACATCATCAAACTCCTCACCTAAACACAGAGTTCACATTCTCAACACAAAATCTCTAGATGTGTCAAATGGAAAGAAAACAGGCCAACTTTACTCGTTTTAATACATCTGCAGTGGTCTCTAGCAGGAATGAAGGAAAAAAAGCACTGGTGCACCTGTTTCAGGAACTAGAGGTGACCCACATCAGAGCTGAGCTTCAGAAAACAGGATCTGGAGACTTATTTCCTGATAATCTGACATCTCTCCTCTGATTGGCTCACAACAACACAACTCTATCACTGACTGTTTGCTCTGCAAAGATGTCTCATCTCCACAAATAACACAAACCTGGAGTTCTGCTGTGTGGTGGTGCAGCTAATGCTAACAGTTAGCCTCTACTAGCAGAGACGTTCTCTGCTGTTTCCTGGACGCTAAACCATCAACAGCCTTCCCCGTCGTGAGTCCAGATGGGTGAGTCCATGAATGTTAGTGACAGGGTGACGTAGACCTGTCAGGATTCTCTAATCCTAGAGTTTCACCGTCTGTTTTCTATCAGAAGCTACTGCAGGAGATAGCTGTAGGAGACTATTCTCATGTAACTCAGAGTGACTGATTATGATCAGAAATAATTAAAAATGGTTTTTCTGTGAATTTGATATTGAAATCAACTCAATCAGAAACATCAAAGAAACACGAAGCTCGTATTTAAAACGTTTTTCTGTTCTGCTCAACGATGAGAATCACACACACACACACACACACACACACACACGTACCCAGGTAGAAGCCGTAGGTGGTGTTTTTATACTCCTCCCAGCTTATTTTGTCATCTTGGTTCTTGTCGTAGTCCTTCCAGTGCTTGTTGACGTTCTCCTCGATGTACCTCCTCTGCCTGTGTCTGATCCAGTGGTGCAGCTCTGCATGGCCGATGTAGCCGTCCTTGTCGGTGTCGATGCGGTCCACGATCTTTCTGTAGGGACAGTCAGAGCTGCACCTCAGAACCCTCCAGACTAAAAACCATTTCATGTGTGTGTGTGACATTTGAACAGGCTGCACATCAAACTCTCCTTCGTGTTATAGTCTTCTTGTTGCTGTGTGTAATGTCCAGAAAGGGTCAGTTTTCACCTACATAGTGACCTACACAGTGACCTACACAGTGGCTGGTCATCTACAGAATAATTCCACTATCTAGGTGGATTTTCTATTCTATCTTCTAACACCCAGAAGACTCTGCAGTGCTTGTTGACAGTCCATGAAGACAAGAGTGTCAACCTAGGTCTCCAAACAAAGGCTGTCCTCTGATAAGACTGCGGTGTTTCACACTCTGAATAAAAAGTGAACATATACAGCTCATAATAATAATAATAATAATAATAATAATAATAATAATAATAACAATTGTAATCTTTAAATAATCTGTGCCTAAATCAATGAAGATAGAATGAATATTGTTCTGACAAGAACATTACATATTTTGATCAGTGCTGTGTGGTACAAGTTACTCACTATCTACACTCATACACAATGTTCATAAGATATAAAAATATGGTTGAAATCACATCACATAAAGTTAAAGATTCTTTATCCATGGAACTAGAACGGCTAGCATCTGGAAGGTGTGGTTTCTGAGGGATGTTTGGTAAAGCTACGAACATGTCAAATTCTGATTCGTAGAAGTCATAACACGGGGACTAATAAAATTCGGATGACCTCCCGAGTTATTCAGTTTCCAGCTGACAACACGATTTGGCCAAATCGCGAAAGAAGCTTTTTTGAAACAACCTCCTTTCACCTTAAGTCAAAACCTTGCCACAACGCTGCGAGTGATGACAAACCGCTCTGTTCAGAGCTACTTCACACCTAACCTGCAGACCCGGGTTGCATCTCATGGCCGGGGAAGCTGAATTCAGAGGAAGCTACTAATCTCTGAGGACCGTGGTCTCGACGTCCGGAGACCTCACCACTCTGACCGCAAACCTCCGGACCGCCGGGAGCAACTCATACAAGGGTATCGTAGACCTGCATACTGGTGTCTGGTGTTGTTTATAAATAAACAACTCTGTAGTTTATAGCAGGCAACAAATTATTTTAAACCCAGAACTTCTTCCAGATACAAGGTCCTACCTCAAGTGGAGGAGTTTAAGTATCTCGGGGTCTTGTTCACGAGTGTGGGTAGGAGGGATCGGGAGATCAACAGGTGGATTGGTTCAGCGTCTGCAGTGATGCGGACGCTGAGCCGATCTGTCATGGTGAAGAGGGAGCTGAGCCAGAAAGCCAGGCTCTTGATTTACCGGTCGATCTACGTCCCAATCCTCACCTATGGTCATGAGCTTTGGGTAATGACCGAAAGAACGAGATCGCGGATACAAGCGGCCGAAATGAGTTTCCTCCGTAGGGTGGCCGGGCTCAGCCTTAGAGATAGGGTGAGGAGCTCAGACATTCGGAAGGGACTCGGAGTAGAACCGCTGCTCCTCCGGATCGAAAGGAGTCAGTTGAGGTGGTTTGGGTCTCTGGTCAGGACGCCTCTTGGACGCCTCCCTGGGGAGGTGTTTCGGGCATGTCCTGTCGGCAGGAGGCCCCCGGGTCGACCCAGGACACGTTGGAGAGGTTACACCTCCAATCTGGTCCGGGAACGCCTTTGGGTCCTGCCGGAGGAGCTGGTGGAGGTGGCCGGGGAGAGGACGGTCTGGAGCTCCCTAGTTGGGATTCTGCCCCCGCGACCCGGACCCGGATAAGCGGAGGAAGACGACGACGACTGTCTGAATTAATAGGAAGTGTGTTTATGGTCCCTGAATAAGCAAAGAATCCTAAACTCTTCTGGTTAACCATTCAAAGATATTCTATATTTATACGGAATCATCACATCTTATTGGTCATAATTAAATATGCAGTCATTACGCTACAAAGTCTGACACTACATATGGTTACTGATCATAGCACATGGTCATGCCAGAACTTTACACAACGATGGTCTTGTGTAGAAAACTAATGGAGTGATTTGATTTGGTTAAATGTTGAGATGTTGGTGTTCCTGGTGTGTGATGCAGAGGATTCAGGGACTGAAGCTTTCATTTCAGCTCAAATCATCCGAGTGTGTGAGCATCGGACCGGGTCAGCCAGCGGATCAGTCCATCCAACATGGCGGCTACAGCTGATGCTAGAACGCACGCACGCCTCTGACTGGGGCTGAAATGGAGCTGAGGTTGTGATCTCCAACAGAACGTGTGACACCATGACTTTAAACAGCAATATAAACCCGATTTCATGTCTGACATTTAAGCATACTGTGGGGCAAAAAAGTATTTATTTAGTCAGCCACCGATTGTGCAAGTTCTCCCACTTAAAATGATGACAGAGGTCAGTAATTTACATCATAGGTACACTTCAACTGTGAGAGACAGAATGTGAAAAAAAAAATCCATGAATTCACATGGCAGGATTTTTAAAGAATTTATTTGTAAATCAGGGTGGAAAATAAGTATTTGGTCAATAACAAAAATTAAACTCAATACTTTGTAACATAACCTTTGTTGGCAATAACAGAGGTCAAACGATTACTATAGGTCTTTACCAGGTATGCACACACAGTAGCTGGTATTTTGGCCCATTCCTCCATGCAGATCTTCTTGAGAGCAGTGATGTTTTGGGGCTGTCGCCGAGCAACACGGACTTTCAACTCCCTCCACAGATTTTCTATGGGGTTGAGGTCTGGAGACTGGCTAGGCCACTCCAGGACTTTCAAATGCTTCTTACGGAGCCACTCCTTTGTTGCCCGGGCGGTGTGTCTGGGATCATTGTCGTGTTGGAAGACCCAGCCACGTTTCAACTTCAAAGCTCTCACTGATGGAAGGAGGTTTTGGCTCAGAATCTCACGATACATGGCCCCATTCATTCTGTCCTCAACACGGATCAGTCGTCCTGTCCCCTTAGCAGAAAAACAGCCCCAAAGCATGATGTTCCCACCCCCATGCTTCACAGTAGGTATGGTGTTCTTGGGATGCAACTCAGTATTCTTCTTCCTCCAAACACGACGAGTAGAGTTTATACCAAAAAGTTCTACTTTGGTTTCATCTGACCACATGACATTCTCCCAATCCTCTGCTGTATCATCCATGTGCTCTCTGGCAAACTTCAGACGGGCCTGGACATGCACTGGCTTCAGCAGCGGAACACGTCTGGCACTGCAGGATTAGATTCCCTGCCGTTGTAGTGTGTTACTGATGGTGACCTTTGTTACTGTGGTCCCAGCTTTCTGCAGGTCATTCACCAGGTCCCCCTGTGTGGTTCTGGGATTCTTGCTCACCGTTCTCATGATCATTTTGACCCCACGGGATGAGATCTTGCGTGGAGCCCCAGATCGAGGGAGATTATCAGTGGTCTTGTATGTCTTCCATTTTCTGATAATTGCTCCCACAGTTGATTTTTTCACACCAAGCTGCTTGCCTATTGTAGATTCACTCTTCCCAGTCTGGTGCAGGTCTACAATTCTTTTCCTGGTGTCCTTCAAAAGCTCTTTGGTCTTGGCCATAGTGGAGTTTGGAGTCTGACTGTTTGAGGCTGTGGACAGGTGTCTTTTATACAGATAATGAGTTCAAACAGGTGCCATTAATACAGGTAACGAGTGGAGGACAGAAAAGCTTCTCAAAGAAGACGTTACAGGTTTGTGAGAGTCAGAGATTTTCCTTGTTTGAAGTGACCAAATACTTATTTTCCACCCTGATTTACAAATAAATTCTTTAAAAATCCTGCCATGTGAATTCATGGATTTTTTTCACATTCTGTCTCTCACAGTTGAAGTGTACCTATGATGAAAATTACTGACCTCTGTCATCATTTTAAGTGGGAGAACTTGCACAATCGGTGGCTGACTAAATACTTTTTTGCCCCACTGTAACTTTTCCATCTTTGGTTCCATCTTCATGAAAGTGTTCTCTCTTGCTGCAGCTTCACGCTGGTTCCTCTCAGGTTCCTCTTGCAATTTTTCCCTCCAAATATTGATTAACAAAGAAATTGTTTCTGTACACAGTGGAGTGATTTCTGTGCAGGTTTGTCTATGTCTGAACACATTCAAGTAAATGGACCAACATGAGCATCTATAAGCAGCACCATCTACAGCAGGCCAGCAGAACCTACGCTAATCTCTCTTTGCTCTCTTCCGGGCTCAGCTGGTCAAAGGTCTTAGCTTCCTCCTTGCCCAGGAAGGCCTCGTGGTCATACTGGTAGTTGTGTGAATCGTCATGAGCGTGGTCACTTAGATCAGCCTGGTGATGGACACGTTTCTCCTGAGCAGGGACGGCAAAGGCGACGGCAGCCAGGACACAGAGGGGCAGCAGTGAACTCAGCAGCACCATGACTGACGTCTGAAGGCTTAGGGGGGAAACAGATGGACATGTGCATGAAGAACATCACGAGAAATCAAAGAGCACGTAACACAGCGGGACATAAACCATGCTGGAGGGTTTGTAGTTCCCCAACTCCAACATTCATTCAAGGTCAACCCAAAGAAATAAAGATGCATAGGAGAAGCAGAGCATAGTAAACAAAACATCTACAGTCGTGGTCCAACTTTAGCACTTTGATATTATCTGTGACATTTGAAGAGAGGCATCCCCACGTCAACTTGACTTTGCTGATGACTTGTATAGACGAGTGTCTAGTGCTGTAGACATGTGCAGTCACCATTTTGGTATTTTAGTGCATCTTATTGAAAAGTTAAATATTCAGCCTAAAACATCCATTACTGCGACGTTTTCAGGTTAAAACTCTGCTCTACGTAGAAATTTAATCAGCCGTAGCCATTGGCTACGAGGTACCCAGTGACCTGTACCAGATTACATGGCTGCACTGCACTGGACTGCAGCCGAGTCGTGGACTAGCCTCCAGCTGGCTCGGTTCATACTAACCCAGGTTCTTCCTGCTAAACGAGAGTGTTCCTCTCCACTGTCGCTACGTGCTTGCTCAGTATGAGGATTGCTGTAAAGTCTCTGACACAACAAGTCAGTGACTCATGCAACCTGCTGGGTTTCCTTGCATAGGAAACCGAACTAATTGGAACGATGGAGCGAACCTAATGCACTGATGGTTTGGGTTAGGGGTAAGCATTATTTAAATAAACTGATTAATGAAAGCAGAACATCATTTTTAAAAGGTGTGCAATACGTTTAAACTGCACAAACATTTTCAGTCAGGGCTCGACACGTTTAACTCTCAGATATACGAGGCCCCAATGAAACAAAAAAACTTTTTGGACGGTTTAGGCTGTTTTTTTAAGTTTAAATAAGATGCACTGAAATGCCTAAATAAGGGCCACACGTGACTGCAGCACTACGCTGTATTACAGCTTTTCAGCAAAACCACGTTGATTTGGGGGTGAGCCAGATGTCTGTAGAACTTCAGGACCCGATGAAGACTCAGGTGAGCTGTAGACGGTAGAAGCGCAGAAACAGGACTGGTGTGAAGTCCCGGCAAAGCCAAATTACGACTAGGAATGTGGCGCGTGCCTTCAGTCCAGGACTACAGGAAACAGCGGCTAGACTCAAACGTTTAGAAAACACACTCACCGGTTCCTCGGCGCTTCTCACAGAGTCTAACGGCGGCGTTTACGGTCTCTCAAGTCCGCGTCAGCAGGCTGCACGTTTAAATAACAAAGGCGGGAGGGGCGGGACTTAACTGGTCATTAGCCAATCAGTGAAGCCATGGGGAGACTCTAACCAATAGAAATGTGGAAAAGTGGGAAGTCCCAGTTATTGGCTGATAAGCGCCACGTTGTCACGCGCCCCAGCTAGGAGCGTCTCCTCCTTCTGCTCCCCTCCATCCTTCAGAGGGAGGATGGAGGAGCGCGGGTCAGTGGTCACTACAAGGGCGGAAATCTCATTACAATTTGGGGGGGGGGGGGGGGGGGGACAATAAACAGTAAAACTTCAGAGAGTAATTTTTGGGGGGACATGAAAAAAATGCTCTCTACAGACAACACTGTATGTCCTTATAAGAGACTGACCTGTGACTCTGTGCCTGTGTCTGACAGGCTCTGGCTGCCTGTGCTCAAGACTTTGCCTAATTAAACCATTTAGAAACAATTTCATAGGCATTTCATTTATTTCTTATAGATGTCTTTATCAAAATGCAAGTTTCTACTTACTTGACATTCTGGAGCATTAAAAAACGACCTGATGTCTGCCGTTTTTCATTTCTCTGCCATTTCAACTGACCTGGTCAGTCTGACAGTTGGACAGCAACACACGCAGACGGGAAATTGTCATTAGAACGGAGCTGGAGGATATTGATCAACAACAATATCTTGACAATTTTGTACATCTCCATACGCATCCTTTCTTTTTGTTTCCATTGCAATAACAAGACTGTGGCCTAAAACGGAATAAGCAATTCAGAATAAAGATTTGATCGTTAATAGTTGAAGCAACATGTCCTGAAATGACACGGCTACTAGCTGACCAGCAGCTACACGTGTGGACGGATGCAAAGCATTAATTTTAAGTACTAAAACATATCTAACTTTTTCACAACAAAGAGAGAGAACATAAAATGTCAAATTAAAATTTTATTAAATCACATGAAAGCTGCTAAAATCCAAATAGTTCCATATGGATTTTAATATATTTGAAATTTTTCTTCTAAATATGTCTAGAAAAAATAAACTTCAAATCAGCTTTCACAAGTGTGACGTGCACCGTCTACTTTTGGCCTCAAGAGGCCCTCGGTCCGCTGCCTGCACAGCTGCAGGCTGTTAGATAAATTGAGCCTCCCTGTTAAAAGGGAGCTCTTGGAGATATTCTGGGAGAGATGTGCAGATGGGTGTTGGCACGGAGGTGTTTGCTCTCCTCTCTAGCTCTCCTCGCTTACAGACGTTAAAGTCTTCGATTCGCTACCTGAGTGGTATTTCCGTTTGTGTTAAGACCTTAGTGGTATTTTTGTGTTTGATAATATTAATAGTAATTCGTGTGTCCTCGTTATAGAGAGACTTGCCTCACCCTTTTGGTGCAGTTTTGCGTTTTCCGTTTAGCCTTATTCCAGCCTATGTGCTGCGCTTTTGGTTTATTAGTAGATATCGTTTTTCTTTATTGGGAAATTCATTTGTTTATTAATACCCAGTTTTGGATGACCCTTTTGTTCCCTTTTCAGCCTAGAGCTTCGTTTTTGTTTAATAAATATCTTATAGAGAACTGTAAAAGTGTTCGCTTCATTTACAGTACAAAATCTTCTTTACTCCCTAAACACATCGTGCTCCTAGCGAAGCCGAGGGACGTAAAAGAGTGGGGGCTCGTCCGGGATTTTTTGTTATTTATAACATTTTTACCCGTAATTCTCACTATTATGTGTTCTGCCACCCGCTTTCCTGAGGCTGTACCGTTATCTTCCATTACAGCTGCTAACATCATTAAGGCCCTAACAGGTTTCTTTTCTGTGTTTGGAATGCCTAAAGTCATACAATCAGACCAGGGCACCAACTTTACCTCACGGGTTTTTGCTCAAGTAGCAGAGACCTTGCACATTGAACATCACAAGTCTTCTAGTTACCACCCGGAAAGCCAGGGAGTCGTGGAAAGATGGCATCAGACTCTGAAGGCCATGTTAAAGAAATATTGTTTTACCTCTGGCAGATCTTGGGAAGATGGTCTGCCCTTTGTGTTATTCGCTGCTCGGGACACCATTCAGGAATCCACTGGATTCAGTCCCCACCAACTTGTGTTTGGCCACTCTCCACGGGGCCCCCTCAAAGCCCTGAAAGAGAAGTTTCTGTGGCCAGCTCCTTCTGCAGGTGTTAGTGCACCTTTGTTTGTCAAGACGTTCCAGAAAAGGCTAAGGGAGGCTAATCTCCTAGCTCAGCAACACTTAAGCAAAGCAAAGCAGAAAATGAAAGTGAAGTTTGACAAAAAGGCAGTTGTTAGAGTGCTACAACCTGGAGACCAGGTTTTGTTATTGAGTCCTGTTGTGGGTTCCTCTTTGTCTCCAAAGTTTGAGGGTCCTTTTGAGGTTCTCTCCAAGCTCAGTGAAACCAATTATGTGATCAGGACTCCTCTAATGAGAAAGAAAACCATGACTTGTCATGTGAATCGTTTGAAGCTATTTCATGAACATGTTACCGCTGTGACTCAGCCTTGTTTAGTCTCTGCAGATGTTTCTCCCCCACTGCCTGATACTGTGCAAGATGATGCTGTGACGTGGAGTTCGCTGCCCCCTGTCACCCCACGTCTCTGCAACTCCGAAGCTCTCTCCAACCTGTCGTCCAGTTTGAGTCACCTCACCTCTTCGCAACAGGAGGAGCTTTCTCATTTAATTCACTCTTTTCCAGAACTATTTTCAGACGTGTCCAGTCAGACCCACCTAATAACTCATGACATCAGCCTTACTGATTCCGTCCCCGTTCGTATGCACCCTTACAGGGCTAGTCCGATGAAGAGGGAACTAATGAGAAAGGAGGTAACTTATCTATCAGAACATGGCCTAGCAAAACCCAGCACCAGTTCCTGGAGCTCGCCATGTTTATTGGAAAATAAACCTGATGGCTCATATAGGTTTGTTACGGACTACCGCAAGTTAAATGCAAAAACCGTCCCAGATTCGTTTCCTTTGCCTCGTGTAGAAGACTGTGTGGATAGTGTGGGTTCAGCCACATTTGTCACTAAACTAGATCTTTTAAAAGGCTATTGGCAGGTGCCACTAACTCCGTTTGCTTCTAAAGTGTCTGCTTTCGTCACTCCAGTTAACCTGCTCCAGTACACCGTGTTGCCGTTCGGTTTAAGGAATGCCCCCGCTACTTTCCAGCGTCTAGTGAACCAGGTTTTGTGTGATGTGCCTCATTGCAGCGCGTATCTTGATGACATAGTCATCTACACTCAGTCCTGGGATCTGCATCTCCAGATATTAGCTCAAGTCTTTGACCGCTTAAAGATGGCTAATCTGACTCTAAACCTCGCCAAGTGTGAGTTCGTGAAAGCCACTGTCCGTTATTTAGGGAAGGAGGTAGGACTGGGCCAAGTGAGGGCGCTGTCTGATAAAATCCAGGCTATTGTTTCATTTCCGCCACCGACCACACGCAGAGAACTCCGTCGATTTCTGGGCATGACCGGGTATTACCGCTGTTTTTGCCGTAACTTCTCCACTGTTGCCAAACCTCTCACAGATATGTTAAGCACAAATATCCCATTCTCTTGGACCTGACTGTAACCAGGCGTTCCTTGCTCTGCGTGACCTACTCTGTTGTGCTCCAGTTCTTACAGCTCCTGACCTTTCTCGACCTTTCAAGCTTGAGGTCGATGCCTCTGATGCCGGAGCCGGAGCTGTGCTTCTCCAGGAAGATGCTGGTGGACTTGATCACCCCATCTGCTACTTCTCAAGGAAGTTTAACCTTGCACAACGCCGTTATTCCACCATAGAGAAGGAGACCCTAGCCCTCATATGGGCCCTGCAACATTTTTCTGTTTATGTTGGCAACAGTGCATTCACCACCATTGTGTTTACAGATCATAATCCGCTGGTCTTCCTCCACCGAATGTACAACCACAATCAGCGCTTGATGAGATGGGCTCTCCTCCTCCAAGAATTCAACTTGGACATCCGCCACAAGAAAGGGACAGAAAACCTCATGGCTGACAACCTTTCCCGCAGTTTTTCGATTGAGACTCCCTTGTAGGTTTTAGATTGTTCGATCTCTGATAAGGCTAGTGTTGTCTGTTCATTCAGACATCTCGGGAACACTCCGCGGTGCTGGGGATCAGCGCCGTGAGATATTTTGTGTTTAATCTGCCCACCTTTGAGATCTAGGGGTTAGTTAGTTAGTTTTTTTTTGTGTGTAGTTAGCGGGAGTTCTCTTTAGTCGTTCGGTTACAACAACTATGGTCATTTTTAGTTGTTGTTTTGAGGGGGGGAGTGTGACGTGCACCGTCTACTTTTGGCCTCAAGAGGCCCTCGGTCCGCTGCCTGCACAGCTGCAGGCTGTTAGATAAATTGAGCCTCCCTGTTAAAAGGGAGCTCTTGGAGATATTCTGGGAGAGATGTGCAGATGGGTGTTGGCACGGAGGTGTTTGCTCTCCTCTCTAGCTCTCCTCGCTTACAGACGTTAAAGTCTTCGATTCGCTACCTGAGTGGTATTTCTGTTTGTGTTAAGACCTTAGTGGTATTTTTGTGTTTGATAATATTAATAGTAATTCGTGTGTCCTCGTTATAGAGAGACTTGCCTCACCCTCTTGGTGCAGTTTTGCGTTTTCCGTTTAGCCTTATTCCAGCCTATGTGCTGCGCTTTTGGTTTATTAGTAGATATCGTTTTTCTTTATTGGGAAATTCATTTGTTTATTAATACCCAGTTTTGGATGACCCTTTTGTTCCCTTTTCAGCCTAGAGCTTCGTTTTTGTTTAATAAATATCTTATAGAGAACTGTAAAAGTGTTCGCTTCATTTACAGTACAAAATCTTCTTTACTCCCTAAACACATCGTGCTCCTAGCGAAGCCGAGGGGCGTAAAAACAAGTCAAGTATCAAAATGACTGAAATCTCTTTAATAAATCATAGAAATGTTTGTAGGCTATTAGAGAATAACTCTGTAATATTTAATAACTTTATCTAAGTCCTACTGAACAAAAACATGCACAAAATGTAAAAATATATTCTTGAAATATTTGTTTCATTTTAATAATAAAAATTAAAAACATTTACTTTACAAATACACTAAACATATACATACTCTATACTTTATCTTTCAGTTTAATCGATCTCTCACTTTTCTCAGTTTTCAGAGTGTTTTTGGGTCTGTGTGGTCAACGGGATCTTTGGCTCTATGTTTTACACTGAGAGCTTTGAGCAACGTGCCTCCACCACACATTTGCTGCGTTCATCCCTAAGCTGCACGGTGCACCTGCACTTTGACATATTGTAAACAACTGCAGAGGCTGGGGAAGACGGGATAAGAGCGGTTAAACGCTGTGGTTTTCCATACATCCGACCAGTTAGTTTTGATTCTACCATATTCTGTGTGTGTGTGTACATGTGTGAGTGTGTGTTTCATGAAACTCATTGGGTGTTTTTGTGGAGTTTTTACTACTGATGCTCTACTTTCTATGAATGATTTTCGATGGAAACATGTATACATCTACTTATCATTCATCAGCTAAATAGGATGAAACACGGACATTTTCATCTATCTATAAATGCTCCGCAGATTCCAGAGGCAGACCGTGAAAGCGTACGTGTCCGGAAAAAGGAACTTTTGATCACCTTAGTGAATGGAATAATAATAGCGGAATAATCCTGGAATGACCAGAGAACATGAAGTGACAACTTTTTTTTTTTTACTGTGGTGGTGGTGGTCTGTCATAAAGGGATCTCCGACCGGTGATCAAAATCTAAAGATAATCGGTGTCTATGTTTGACAGGGGGGGCGACGGTGGCACAGGAGTTAAGTGCTCGCCTCGCAATCGGAAGGTCGCAGGTTCGAGACCCGCTCAGTCTGTCGCTGTCGTTGTGTCCTTGGGCAAGACACTTAACCCACGTTGCCTGCTGGTGGTGGTCGGAGGGACCGGTGGCGCCAGTGCTCGGCAGCCTCGCCTCTGTCAGTGCGCCCCAGGGCAGCTGTGGCTACACTGTAGCTCATCCCCACCAGTGTGTGAATGTGTGTGTGAATGTGTGTGTGAATGGGTGAATGACTGATTGTGTTGTAAAGCGCCTTGGGGGGTTCCAGGACTCTAGAAGGCGCTATATCAAATACAGGCCATTTACCATGACCACATTTGACGTACATATTCAAGTTTGTAGAACAAGCGTGTGATTATTGACTTACTGCTGGAAACCGCTGGCTTTTGATTCCCGCCTCCTGTGAGCCTGCGGGCTGCTGTGAAGCTGTGAGCCAGGCAAAGCCGGCAGCCCCGCCCGTTGGAAACGGCGATTGTGGACCGACCGTACCAACTTGAAGAATTGGGGTGGGGGGGTGGACTATAATTTCTCAACAATTAAAAACACATTGTTTTGTATTTGCAGAATAACTTTTACGTTGTGGGTTTAGAAGACAATACAGGTTTACTGATAGCATTTGTGTTTACAATAACCTCTTTTGTGTGTGTGTGTGTGTGTGTGGGGGGGGGGGCAACTTTGTGTGAGGGGGGACGTGCCCCCCCCCCCCCCCCACGTCCCCCCTGGGATCTCCGCCTATGGGTAAGTAAACACCTTGCTGATGAATGGGCTGGAACCAAGCTGGTACCTGGATTCTGTCGCAGCACCTCTGTTGTATTCGGGTTTGTTTTAGTTCCCGACACAGTTTGGGGCTGTAGCTGCAGCACCCCCCACCACCACGCTGGGACCAGCTGTTCCTGATGGGTCCACACCTATACTGGTGCATCCCCTCTGCATTTCCAACACGTTGTTTTAACACAGATGTTGCATCAGCAGCTGGGAGAGTAGATCGTTCATTTAAAACAACACACGTGTATTTTTCTAAAGGTCATTTATTCATCACAGTACATGGACAGCATGTTAGACACGTGTAAAACAACCACACCAGCAAAGGGTCCCATAGTTTATGTAGTTACAGATACTTCATGTAATGCTGATAGACAATAAAACACTGCTGTCCTTCTATCCATCCAACTGTCCCACACCAGCCACCGTACCGCCAACCCTAGTACCACACTGACTGATATTAAGACTTTTATTTGCTAATACATGTTACAACTGATTAATAAAATAAAACAAAACTAAAATAGTGTTTATATGTGTCCTTTGTTCTACTTTAACAATAAGAAATAGGTGTATTCACAGTTTATGAATCTGCTCACGTTCCTTACACGTCGTCTACAAGCTCCACTGAACATTCAGAGAAACACCTGGATGTGTGTTTTAGCGGATCTGCTCTCCTGGAAAGTTCGTATAAAACACGTTTGCAAGCGTTTACGTGTTCAAGCAGAACCGCTAAGCCACCATTCGCGCTGTGCAAGTTTCAGAAAGAGTGGCTCCACATCCCAACATTCTTCTGATTCTTTAAAAAATAAATAAGTCTTTAGAATGTGGAAGTTTCCCCTGCTGTCATTGGAGGAGAACGCATCACCTGTGTGCTGACTCACCTGTTAGCCGCCTTGGCCAGGGGAGAGATAGTCAGCACAGTAATACATCCCACCTGTCCCCCTCACACACACTCACCTGTCCCCCTCACACACCCTCACCTGTCCCCCCTCACACACACTCACCTGTCCCCCTCACACACACTCACCTGTCCCCCCTCACACACACTCACCTGACCCCCTCACCTGTCCCCCCTCACACACACTCACCTGTCCCCCTCACACACCCTCACCTGTCCCCCCTCATACACCCTCACCTCTCCCCCCTCACACACACTCACCTGTCCCCCCTCATACACCCCTCACCTGTCCCCCCTCACACACACTCACCTGTCCCCCCTCACACACACTCACCTGTCCCCCTCACACACACTCACCTGTCCCCCCTCACACACACTCACCTGTCCCCCCTCACACACACTCACCTGTCCCCCTCACACACACTCACCTGTCCCCCCTCACACACACTCACCTGTCCTCCCTCACACACACTCACCTGTCCCCCTCACACACACTCACCTGTCCCCCCTCATACACCCTCACCTCTCCCCCCTCACACACACTCACCTGTCCCCCTCACACACCCTCACCTGTCCCCCCTCACACACACTCACCTGTCCCCCTCACACACACTCACCTGTCCCCCCTCACACACACTCACCTGACCCCCTCACCTGTCCCCCCTCACACACACTCACCTGTCCCCCTCACACACCCTCACCTGTCCCCCCTCATACACCCTCACCTCTCCCCCCTCACACACACTCACCTGTCCCCCCTCATACACCCCTCACCTGTCCCCCCTCACACACACTCACCTGTCCCCCCTCACACACACTCACCTGTCCCCCTCACACACACTCACCTGTCCCCCCTCACACACACTCACCTGTCCTCCCTCACACACACTCACCTGTCCCCCTCACACACACTCACCTGTCCCCCCTCATACACCCTCACCTCTCCCCCCTCACACACACTCACCTGTCCCCCTCACACACACTCACCTGTCCCCCCTCACACACACTCACCTGTCCCCCTCACACACACTCACCTGTCCCCCTCACACACCCTCACCTGTCCCCCCCTCACACACACTCACCTGTCCCCCCTCACACACACTCACCTGTCCCCCTCACACACACTCACCTGTCCCCCCTCACACACACTCACCTGTCCCCCTCACACACACTCACCTGTCCCCCAAACACACACTCACCTGTCCCCCAAACACACACTCACCTGTCCCCCTCACACACCCTCACCTGTCCCCCCTCACACACACTCACCTGTCCCCCTCACACACACTCACTTGTCCCCCCTCACACACACTCACCTGTCCCCCCTCACACACACTCACCTGTCCCCCTCACACACCCTCACCTGTCCCCCAAACACACACTCACCTGTCCCCCAAACACACACTCACCTGTCCCCCTCACACACCCTCACCTGTCCCCCCTCACACACACTCACCTGTCCCCCTCACACACACTCACTTGTCCCCCCTCACACACACTCACCTGTCCCTCCTCACACACACTCACCTGTCCCCCTCACACACACTCACTTGTCCCCCCTCACACACACTCACCTGTCCCCCCTCACACACACTCACCTGTCCCCCTCACACACCCTCACCTGTCCCCCAAACACACACTCACCTGTCCCCCAAACACACACTCACCTGTCCCCCTCACACACCCTCACCTGTCCTCCCTCATACACACTCACCTGTCCCCCTCACACACACTCACCTGTCCCCCTCACACACCCTCACCTGTCCTCCCTCATACACACTCACCTCTCCCCCTCACACACACTCACCTGTCCCCCTCACACACCCTCACCTGTCCCCCCCTCACACACACTCACCTGTCCCCCCTCACACACACTCACCTGTCCCCCTCACACACACTCACCTGTCCCCCTCACACACCCTCACCTGTCCCCCCCTCACACACACTCACCTGTCCCCCCTCACACACACTCACCTGTCCCCCTCACACACACTCACCTGTCCCCCTCACACACCCTCACCTGTCCCCCAAACACACAGTCACCTGTCCCCCTCACACACTCACCTGTCCCCCCTCACACACACTCACCTGTCCCCCTCACACACCCTCACCTGTCCCCCAAACACACAGTCACCTGTCCCCCAAACACACACTCACCTGTCCCCCTCACACACCCTCACCTGTCCCCCCTCACACACAGTCACCTGTCCCCCCTCACACACACTCACCTGTATTGTCCCTCACCTGCCCCCCTCACACACCCTCACCTGTCCCCCTCACACACACTCACCTGTCCCCCCTCATACACCCTCACCTCTCCCCCCTCACACACACTCACCTGTCCCCCTCACACACACTCACCTGTCCCCCCTCACACACACTCACCTGTCCCCCTCACACACACTCACCTGTCCCCCTCACACACCCTCACCTGTCCCCCCCTCACACACACTCACCTGTCCCCCCTCACACACACTCACCTGTCCCCCTCACACACACTCACCTGTCCCCCCTCACACACACTCACCTGTCCCCCTCACACACACTCACCTGTCCCCCAAACACACACTCACCTGTCCCCCAAACACACACTCACCTGTCCCCCTCACACACCCTCACCTGTCCCCCCTCACACACACTCACCTGTCCCCCTCACACACACTCACTTGTCCCCCCTCACACACACTCACCTGTCCCCCCTCACACACACTCACCTGTCCCCCTCACACACCCTCACCTGTCCCCCAAACACACACTCACCTGTCCCCCAAACACACACTCACCTGTCCCCCTCACACACCCTCACCTGTCCCCCCTCACACACACTCACCTGTCCCCCTCACACACACTCACTTGTCCCCCCTCACACACACTCACCTGTCCCTCCTCACACACACTCACCTGTCCCCCTCACACACACTCACTTGTCCCCCCTCACACACACTCACCTGTCCCCCCTCACACACACTCACCTGTCCCCCTCACACACCCTCACCTGTCCCCCAAACACACACTCACCTGTCCCCCAAACACACACTCACCTGTCCCCCTCACACACCCTCACCTGTCCTCCCTCATACACACTCACCTGTCCCCCTCACACACACTCACCTGTCCCCCTCACACACCCTCACCTGTCCTCCCTCATACACACTCACCTCTCCCCCTCACACACACTCACCTGTCCCCCTCACACACCCTCACCTGTCCCCCCCTCACACACACTCACCTGTCCCCCCTCACACACACTCACCTGTCCCCCTCACACACACTCACCTGTCCCCCTCACACACCCTCACCTGTCCCCCCCTCACACACACTCACCTGTCCCCCCTCACACACACTCACCTGTCCCCCTCACACACACTCACCTGTCCCCCTCACACACCCTCACCTGTCCCCCAAACACACAGTCACCTGTCCCCCTCACACACTCACCTGTCCCCCCTCACACACACTCACCTGTCCCCCTCACACACCCTCACCTGTCCCCCAAACACACAGTCACCTGTCCCCCAAACACACACTCACCTGTCCCCCTCACACACCCTCACCTGTCCCCCCTCACACACAGTCACCTGTCCCCCCTCACACACACTCACCTGTATTGTCCCTCACCTGCCCCCCTCACACACCCTCACCTGTCCCCCAAACACACACTCACCTGCCCCCCCTCACACACAGTCACCTGTCCCCCCTCACACACCCTCACCTGTATTGTCCCTCACCTGTACCCCCTCACCCGCCCACACATTGGTGTGAAGATTTAATGGTTGAATAATTATCGGTGGATGGATTTGGGGCACATGATCTTAAATATTGTGCAGCAACAGTTTTTCCACCTGTAGAAAGTAGTGAGTGGCGTGTGAGAGAGTCTGACATCAGTAGTTGGTTCTGACCCACCAGAGTGAGCCGAACATCTAGAGAATAAAGGACAGACAGAGGTCCAGGGGAGATTCACATTTTCTGGGCTACATCATTTCAAGCTGAAAAGTCATTCCTACTTAGAGCAACACAAGTCATTAATACACCAAGTTTTAATAGACAGAATCAAATATATGCAGGCTGGCGGCTTAGTTTACTGGAGTTTTTACAGAGTTGTTGTCGCTGGATCAGAACCAGTGACGTAGAGAGCAGAGCCCCCAACAGGCTACAACACGCCTCCTTTGTTATGTTCAGGTTTCTGCTAACAGCATCTGTATTTGTGGAATCTGATTTTAAAAAATGCTCGCTTTTATTTCTGAGTCTCACAAAAGGCCTCAGAGAGACAGCATCTTCATCCAGGGTGGAGAAGTCACTCTGATGGTGAAGGATGGAGACATTTTGTTTCTGTACCAGAAACAGAAAACATGGAGACAAGGAGGCTGTGGCAGAAAATAATGAAACTAATAAACACACCAGTGGCACATAAATGGAATAAAACAACTAAATAGTGTTTATGAGCAATGAGCTTGTGCTCACTGGGGTGGGGATAACAGCCGAAGCCTTCAGGAGCAACATGACTTCCTCCAGAGGGCGGATCAGCTGAAAAGGTTTCTATTAAAGGGCTCTCTAGCACCCCCTGCTGTTTACTTCGAAAAGGACAGCCATCTGCTGTGGCCCTTGATCTGTGATCAGGTTGACTGTGAGATAAATTTAGCCGAAACCCCCCACCCCGACCCGTCTGTCTTCTGTAGCTCCAGGTTCCTTCAAGAATTACTTGTTGTGAGCCAGAACATCACTGAAGATGTTGAGGAACAGGTGGACATGGTAATCCCTGAAGATGAGTGCTGGACGGAAGCGAATCGATGATTCTCCACATCCTCCAAGGATCACACCTGTTGAAGACAGGCCCTGTTACTGGCTGCACACACACACGCACACGCACACACACACACACGCACGCACACTGGGGTCTGTGCAGTCAAACACTGGGTAGGAAACTTATTGGAGCTTTAACCATGAGTCTGAGCTTTTAACACAGACACGACTTTACTGTCGCCAGACAGATTTACTGAGGATGTTTCAGTGTTTAATATCAGCTCCGTATAACACACATTACCCCGTCGTCAAACCTCCTTAATCCTCTGCGCTGTTGTAGCAGCCTCCGGTCCAAAGCTGATCAACTTGAAAAAAATGCATGCAGTCACGTTTGGCCTAAACAGCAGTGATGGGAATTCCAGCTCTTTTTAGAGAGCCGGTACTTTTGGTGCCCTGCGATGGACTGGCTCTCTGTCCAGGGTGTACCCCGCCTACTTGCCCGTTGACCGCTGGAAATAGGCACCAGCACCCCCCCGCGACCCTGCGTGGACAAAGCGGGTTCAGAAAATGGATGGATGGACGGTTCTTTTGGCTCCCAAGTGGCTCCTCAGATTTTCTGTTGCGTAGAGTACATTTATAACCAAAATATGCAAAACTATATGTAAGATGATTTACTAATGTAAAATATGCAATATATCAAATATTAATCATTTCTATGGATTTAATAACTGAACACTTTAAGAAATCTCAACCTTCCGACTGCTGGTGCTCATTTTCTCACCATCTTTGTCGCACTCTTCTCTCTCTCTCTCTCTCTCTCTCTCTCTCTCTCTCTCTCTCTCTCTCTCTCTCTCTCTCTCTCTCTCTCTCTCTCTCTCTCTCTCTCTCTCTCTCTCTCTCTCTCTCTCTCTCTCTCTCTCTCTCTCTCTCTCTCTCTCTCTCTCTCTCTCTCTCTCTCTCTCTCTCTCTCTCTCTCTCTCTCTCTCTCTCTCTCGCCTTTTTCCTCCTCATTCCCTCTCGTCTCCCTCCGCCAGCATGTGCTCTGCTGTGTGTCTGAGTCTGATCCTCCCTCTTCCCCGCCCCTACTGCTCTGTGTGTGGACAGTCTGGACACGCAGTTACACATGTTGACCAATCGCCTGTAGCTGTCACCAAAACAAGAGGGGGGGGGGGGACGGCTCCCAATGACGAGCCGGCTCCCGTCGGTCACTTCAAAGAGCCGGCTCTTAAAGCCGATTCGTTCGCGACCGACACATCACTACTAAATAGATAATAATATATCAACCATATATTACTGTGCGTTACTATATTTGAGTATTCGTTAAACATAACACACCCCAGCACAATGTGGTTTACTGCCAGGGCGAGCGCTGTCATCATCTGGGTAATGGAATATTCATTCTTCCGTGTACCCCCTTTAATGCGCTCACAGACCACTAGGGCATGCATGCTCCTGGTTGGGAATCACTAGCTTAGGCGACTGGTGTCATGTAGCAGACTTGGTGGCCCAGTGGTTAGCGTGCTGGGCTGGCATGTAGTTTTGCACAGGTTTCCTTCCCGGTCTCAGCAATAATTCTTCTTCTTTTTTAGCTGCATTTGCCATTTTTATGTTTTCAACCATTTATTGTTCAACTGTTTAATGTTTTTTTGTACTTTGTTTATTTAGCTGGGGCTGCACTGTAGGGTTGGGCATCGAGCATCAATTTGAACCGGAACCAACTGTTACTTTTTCCCAGAATCGGTCAAAGTTTGTTATTTTTTTTAGATTCCTAGTTCCGATTCCTAGAATGCCGACCGGAAGAGGAATCTGCGGCCGATCTCCGTGAAAAATAAACGTGATCTGCAAATTGTGATCAACACTTGTGTTTTGTGGATTTGGAGAAGGCTTATGACCGTGTCCCCAAGGGCACCCTGTGGGGGACGCTCCAGGAGTATGGGGTGGGTGGCTTTCTGTTAAGGGCCATTCAGTCCCTTTACCAGAGGATCGTGAGTTTGGTCCGCATAGCCGATAGTAAGTTGGACCTGTTCCCGGTGAGGGTTGGGCTCTGCCAGGGCTGCCCTTTGTCACCGGTTCTGTTCATTACCTTTATGGACAGAATTTCTAGGCGCAGCCGTGGTGTGGAGTGTGCCGAGTTTGGTGGCAGGAGAATCTCGTCTCTGCTTTTTGCGGATGATGTGGTCCTCCTAGCTTCATCCAGCTCTGACCTTCAGCTCTTGCTGGGTAGGTTCTCGGCCGAGTGTGAAGCGGCTGGGATGAGGATCAGCACCTCCAAATCTGACACCATGGTTCTCGACCGGAAAAGGGTGGCTTGCCAACTCCGGGTAGGGGGAGAGGTCCTACCTCAAGTGGAGGAGTTTAAGTATCTCGGGGTCTTGTTCACGAGTGAGGGTAGGAGGGATCGGGAGATCGACAGGCGGATCGGTTCAGCGTCTGCAGTGATGCGGACGCTGAGCTGATCTGTCGTGGTGAAGAGGGAGCTGAGCCAGAAAGCCAGGCTCTCGATTTACCGGTCGATCTACGTCCCAATCCTCCCCTATGGTCATGAGCTTTGGGTAATGACCAAAAGAACGAGATTGCGGATACAAGCGGCCGAAATGAGTTTCCTCCGTAGGGTGGCCGGGCTCAGCCTTAGAGATAGGGTGAGGAGCTCGGACATTCGGGAGGGACTCGGAGTAGAACCGCTGCTCCTCCGGATCGAAAGGAGTCAGTTGAGGTGGTTTGGGCATGTGGTCAGGATGCCTCCTGGATGCCTCCCCGGGGAGGTGTTTCGGGCATGTCCTGTCGGCAGGAGGCCCACGGGTCGACCCAGGACAAGTTGGAGAGGTTACATCTCCAATCTGGTCCGGGAACGCCTTGGGGTCCTGCCGGAGGAGCTGGTGGAGAAGGCCGGGGCGAGGACGGTCTGGAGCTCCCTAGTTGGGATGCTGCCCCCGCGACCCGGACCCGGATAAGCGGAGGAAAACGACGACAACTTTTCAGAGCTGATCACACCAGCTGTCTGTGTGCAGCACCGAGTTTTTGGGGTGCCCTAAATTTACCCCCAGCACTCCTAAAGTTTGACATTTAATTATCTATTCATTTTCAGTGTTTGAGGTGATTTTTAACACATCAGTAATATCTAAAACCCATACAGTAGGTTAAAATATGATGTTTTAATAACAAAAATACAGCAAATCTCCCCCGTCTCAAAAATGGTTTGATCATGCTGACATACCCAGATTCGGCTCTGAGCCTCCTGATTGGCTGCTATGCTGCCGTTAGGGTGACCAGGGTTCCTGCATCCTGTGGGACAGTCCTGAATCTACATTATTTTTCACAGGTTCTGCTAACTGAGAAACCGTCCAGCATTTTTGACTGTCTCCCACTTCGTCTTTGAATCTTGTATAGAGCTCCGGGAGTTGACGTCACTTCTCCCGGCATGCAACAGTTCAAAACGAAACTGCGCCATATTGGCAGGCAGAAACCGGCTGCTGGACTATTTGTTATTGTCAGAAAACTCAATCAGACAGGAAATATGGTAGATTCCTGTTGTGCCCCAGGATGCAGAACAGACACAGACGACATAAGGAATGAGCCATCTACAGGATTCCCCAAGATCCGGAGCGCCGCAAACGTTGGATCATTGTAATAAAACGCACTAGAGACCGGGCTAAAATGAAGCTGTGGGATCCCGAGAGAAAAGGTTTTCGCTTATGCAGCGACCACTTCCTATCAGGTACTTAAACCAACGTTTCCTCAACTGTGTATGGTATTTATTTTAAATGCTCTTATTAGGATTCTTAGTGGGCTTCCTAAACTTATTTTGGCGTGGCTTCTTCTGTCTTATTACTCATAGCAATAAGTAAACATCACGTAAAACGTTGCCTCGTGAGTTCTGCGTGTTGCTGTTTACGTGTTTTATGATCACAGCAATTAACCGGCTAAGCTGTATTTCATTTTTAAGCAATGGTTGATCAATTGTCAAGATAAAAAGCACTTTGGATTGCTATTATCTGTATCACCGAGACAGATCTCAGACGGATCCTGAGACGCTCCTGCCTGACATATTTATTTTATTCACGGAAAAAAAATCAGACTAGTGATTTCTCTTGGCGTTCAGTTTATACATTCAAACAGCACAGCACTCTATTTAAACTACTTACGTGTAAATCTGTTATTTGTCCATCCATCCATCCATTTTCATCCGCTTATCTGGAGTCGTGTTGCGGGGGCAGTAGCCCAAGTCGAGAGGCCCAGACTTCCCTCTCCCCAGCCACTTGGGCCAGCTCCTCCCGGGAAATCCCAAGGGGTGCCCCGGCCAGGTCTGGTAAGAAGTCCGCTTCTGGCGTATTTAAAAAGTATCCCAGGAGCACGGTAAGGTTCGGAGATGTTTAGTCTATTTAATTTCTCACTATATAAAACAATTTCTTCGGTTTTAAAGTGTGAAGTAAACTCCGACGAAGTAAAATCCAAGCCGATCCCATTCATTTTGTTTACATTTGTTGCCTGACAACATGGCGTCTACTCTCTGAGAGTCGCGTGACGTCTGGAGCTCTGTAAACTGATTGTGAAGCGACAAAAGCTGCTGTCAATCATGCTAGGAGGCGGGGCTTTGGTGCGGGTCTGGAGCGCGCCACTCAAGAACCTCCAAACCTAAAGGAAACGACTGAGTGATCCTGGACCAATGGGAGATGAGCACGGTGGAGAAATGCTGTTACAACAAAGATTGAAGGGTTAAATCTGCTCAGGTTCCTCAGTGATCAGACAGGCTGCTGCTGCAGAAGCCCAATCCTGACCCCGGTTTCACACCGCAAGAAGAAGAAGAAAGTATAATTTCTATAGCGCCTCTCAAGATAAAAATCACGAGGCGCTTCACAAAAACAAAAAAAACTAAAAATATAAAAAAGCATTTAGAAAATGTTTAAAAATATATTTAAAATGAGCAAAATGGGCTATTGGAGTTTAAAAGAAAAAATGTAAAGAAAGAGAGAGAGTGAATTGGAAAGAGGGAAATCAGTGGATCCCGAGGAAGGTGGAATAGGTGGGGAGAGCAGAATAAAGAGAGAGTGGTGAAGAAGGTCATACAAAAGCCAGCTTGAACAAGTGAGTCTTCAGCTGCTTCTTAAAGGAGACCACTGAGTCCACTGATCTCAGGCTCAGGGGGAGAGAGTTCCAGAGTCTGGGGGCCACAGCAGCAGATGATCTGTCACCTTTGGTCTTTAGCCTGGTGCTGCACAACCAGTAGGCTTTGATCACTGGACCTCAGGGACCTGCTGGGGGTGTAGGGACTAAGAAGATCACCAATGTAAGATGGTGCTTGTCCATGTAAGGCCCTATAGACCAGAACCAGGATCTTGAAATGAACCCTGAAGTTGACTGGCAGCCAGTGAAGCTGGAGGAGAAGCGGGGTGATGTGGGTGTGTTTGGAGGACTTGGTCAGAAGCCGAGCACAGGCATTCTGAACCACCTGTAGACGGTTCAGGGAGGTTCTGCTCAGACACGTGAAAAGAGAGTTACAGTAGTCTAAGAATGAGGAGATGAAGGAGTGGAGAACAGTCTCAAGTTCAGAGCGGGACAGAATGGGACTCAGCTTAGCAATGTTCCTGAGATGGAAGAAGGAAGAGCCAACAAGAGAACTGACATGAGAATCCAGGGTGAGAGCTGGGTCAAAGGTCACGCCAAGATTCCTGACAGAAGGTTTGGTGTGAGAAGCAAGCTGACCAAGAGAGTCTCTGACTTTGGGAACCAGCTTGTCTGGGGCACAGATGAGGATCTCAGTCTTATCTTCATTCAGCTGAAGAAAGCTCCCAGCCATCCAGGTTTTGATAGAGTCTAAGCAGGTGTGTAACAGCTGCAGCTTAGACATCTCATGGGGCTTAAAGGAGATGTACAGTTGGACGTCATCTGCATAAAGATGGTAGGAGATTCCTTTGAAGGAGCTCAGGATGTGCTGAAGAGGAAGCAGATAGAGGAGGAAGAGCAGAGGCCCCAGCACAGAACCTTGTGGGACACCATGGGTATGGGAGGTGGTGGAGGACCTAAACTTGGAGACAGCCACAGAAAAGGAGCGCTCAGAAAGATAAGAGGAGAACCACTCCAGAGCAGATCCTGATAGGCCTACCCAGTCTCTCAGCCTCTCCAGTAGCAGGTGATGGTCAACAGTGTCAGAGGCTGCAGTCAGGTCCAGCAGGACCAGAACAGAACAGTCCCCTGCATCACTGTGAGTCAGAAGGTCATTAGAGACCCTAAGAAGAGCTGTTTCAGTAGTGAGTTGTGAGTTGTTTAGCCACAACCTTTTCCAAGATCTTGGAGATGAACGGAAGTTTAGAGATGGGTCTGAAGCTGCTATGGAGAGAGGGGTCGAGACTCGGTTTTTTAAGAAGCAGGTGGATTACAGCGTTCTTAAAGTAAGCAGGGACCTGACGAGAAACCAGAGAAGCATTAATTATAGAGAGCACGCTGGGACCAATGGACTGAAAAGCACTTTTAAACAAAGATGAGGGTAAGATGTGGAGGGGGCATGCAGAGGTCTTCATAGAGTTAACTAGTTTGGTTAACTCAGGCAAAGAAACAGGAGCAAAGCTATCTAGGATGACGGGCCTGGTTGGAGTCGGGAGAGGCAGCGATAAGGCTGAAGGAGAGATGCTAGATCTAACCTTACTGACTTTGTCCACAAAGAAAGACAGAAAGTTCTCACAGTCTGCAACAGAGTGGATGGAGGCTGTAGGAGAGGCAGGAGAGACGATGCTGCTGATGGTGTTAAACAGCACCTTGGGGTTCCCTTTGCTCTGGGACACCAGGTTGGAGAAATAGGAAACCCTTGCATCTCTGACTGCAGAGTTAAAGGATGTCAGAAGATCCTTTAGGTGCAGCAGATGGACGTGGAGATGGGTTTTCTTCCACAAGCGCTCAATTTTTCTGCATTGGCGCTTCAGGCTGCGAAGGCTGTCATTAAACCAGGGAGTAGGGTTCACTGCAGGAACTGATCTGGTTCTGACAGGACAGATGTTGTCCAGAATGGAGAGGCAGTGCTCGTTAAACTGAGAAGTTAAGGAATCTGGGTCGTTATCAGAAGAACAGGGTGGATCAAAAGCAGCAGAAAAATTGCTAGCTGTGCTCTCATTAAGAAAACGAGAACTAAACATACGGCGAGCAGGAGGTGGGGACGCAGAAACTGACAAGCTAAAGAAAATGCAATGGTGATCTGAAATATAAACGTCCTCAGAACAAACACACTCAGCATTTAGACTCAGGGTAAAAACAAGGTCTAGAGTGTGTCCCCTGGTGTGTGTGGGGCCAGAAACATGCTGGGTAAAGCCGAAGGAGTCCATGAGGCTGGAGAAATTCATGGCAAAGTGATCAGAGGGATCATCAACGTGGATGTTAAAGTCACCAATTTCATATCTATGTAGCTTGCATCTGACCCAATGGCTTATTTACTCCCAGTATCATTCCAGAAGTGCAGCAGTGTTTTTTATGGCTTTAATCCTGGCAGTAGACAGGGCCAACAACATAAATGACATCAAATATTTATAAAAATGTGAGTTCCTTCTTTTTGGTTTAATGGCGGATTGCATAAGCAAACCGTTAACCTTGTAAGTGTCGAGGGATTTTGTGATCTCGTGACTCGAGCGAGAAGCACAGCAGAGAAGTCGCTTCGCTGCTGAGACTCTCCCAGTGTGCACTGGAGTACTGTGATTGCCGCGAGTAAACCGTGCAGTAGGGGTAAGTGCTTGTCTCTCCAGAAGAAGCTACAATGGTGTTCTGTTGAGCTGTGATAGCCTCCTGATGGGGCCACTGGCTGACACACTGCTGCTCCCTCTCCTCCAGTGAGTGACGTCACTGATCAGCACCAAAAGGCTTCCATGGTAAGATTAACTCATTGACTGCCACTGACGACTAGAGTCGTCATTCTAAATCCAACTGCTCACAAAATAACTTTGAGTTCTGTTGAAAATTCACGTGTTTTCAATTCCAACGGGTTGGAAAAATATCGTGCAGCTCTGTGTGATTGCTACCTTTGTCTCTGGTCTGCAGCAGGATCCGGTCACGAGTTGCAGCGTCGCATACATCAACAGCACAGAACGTCCCCTGTCCTCGAGCTCGGCTCAAAAGGCCAGGGAACTGAGCCTGAAATCAGAGAAACAGTGGCTCAACAAGCTGCAACCACCACACACACACACACACACACACACACACACACACACACACACACACACACACACACACACACACACACTACCAGTACCTGCAGGTCATACAGCCCGTCTAACAAGGCTTTTCCAGAGCGAGCCACTTCCTCCAAAAGGTTCTCTCTACGAATCACATTGAGAACCTCAGCCAGGAACAGGTTCTTGGATGGGTCACCCATCCATGTGTTGAAAATGCGATAAGGCTGGAGAGAAAAAACAATGCAAAAACATTCACAAGAGACAACCCAGAATGCTTATTCTTGAGTCACACACATTTTAGAACAACTACATCACCTAATGCCTCCATTAAAATATCTATAAATATTGGTACCAGTGGTCCCGTTGACTTTCCCTCTGACCGTTTAAACTGCTGGCAGAAGAATCTGAAGGCCGTCTTGTCATTTGGACGGATTATAATTATAATATTAATTAGCTGTGGTCTCTCGTTGGTTACCCTAAGAAAAATGTCACAGCAGCTGAGTTTCCAAAGTTTCTACAAAAAGCCTAAAGACTAGGACTTTGGAGCACATCTCTGATCACTGCAGACTGGCACAGGTGGATCTGACGCTGGAGATTTATCCTGCTGAAGTGGGTGCAAGACATTCATGATAGACTCAAGACGACCTCCTCTGCAGAGATGCCACCTGAGACCAGGAGGAGGCCATGTGTTCAGGCTGAAGCAGGTGAACTGTTCCTTTTTAAGTGCAACAGTTTAATGTCCATGTGTAGCTACTGGGTGCGTGACGGTACCATGCAGATTCTGTTCAGCAGTTTCTGACTGAATATAATTACTAGGGATGCACCGATACTGGTAAAAGTTAGCCGATACCAATGCAGTTGCCTGAAAGAGGCTTCACTGTAACTTGTCATTTCTGTTCACCTAATATTTTAGTTTTGTGATCATTTTTATCAATATATTTTATTTTTATCTACCTCACAGTCTGTTGGGAGGAGAGAAGAAAATAAAACCTGTATTCCAACTCTTTGCATTTTTTGTGTGGTAGAAGTATCGGTATCTGTAATCGGTATTGGCGAGTACTCAGATTCAGGTATCGGTGCATCATTACTAATTACACTAACTACAACGAATGAACACTATGTCATCATCATTCAAAAGTCTTAAGTGACAGATAAAAATAAACAACGGCTATTTTTAGTCCGTCAGTCAAAATGAACACGGACCTCTGAGGGGTTCTTCATCCAGTCTGAGTTCAAACTAAAGTAGATCCCGTCTGGTCTGGGATCCCCGGGGATCCCCCAGTAACATTATGTCTGTGACCTCACTGATTCAGAACCCGTCTAAAAGTTTAACATCTTAAAATCACGACAAACCTTATCAGCTTGAAGCTCATCCCTGTAGAAGTAACCGCCCGACAGGAGCTTTTTACTGAAGGACACAATGTCGGCAGGGTCCTCCATACCCCAGTGCTCATGGGCCCAAAACTTCCCTGTAGATCCTCCACCCGTCTGCACTTCGTCGGCATGAAAAGCACAGCCATGCTGGGGGGCAAAGGTCAATGAGCCACGTTAAAGTAAAAGAACAAAAATGGACTCTGGGTGTATCCAAATCCACGGGTAGGATGCTCGTCCAATGACGTATAAGCTAAGCGACGAGAGCTGTCCACACTCGGAGGACACTCCAAATGTGTCCTCGTTCCCCCCGAACTTAGAGGATGGTCTGGATGGGCTACTGAGGATACCCTCAGTAGCACAGGCTGCCCCAGGATGTGGGCAACCGCTGGGTTCGCAGCAATGCAGAGAGCAGCGACGCTTTTAATGTAAGTTTGTTTAAAGCAGCGACAGAAAACTAAAAAGCCTAAAGCCATTCTGCTTTTAGCAGTTTTTATCTTGTTTTTTCTTTTTACGTCATTTTAGGCAAAAATCCCGTATCTGAGCTTTAATGGTGGATTAATCCTGTGTGTGTGTGTGTGTGTGGGGGGGGGGGGGGGGGGGGGCTATGACACATGACCACAGCCATTCAGCTCGTGTTCTGCTGTGAAATGCACAGCTTTTGCATTCAGGGATGAACACAGTTGGCGTGTTTGAAACTAGTTTTGAAGTGGGACAAATAAAACAATAAACACTAGAACGAAGAACAATGGGTCTTCACAGCGCTTTCGCTGCTCAGGCCTAACTATGTACGTGTTTTTATTCCCATGTTGATAAATAAAAATTTCCACAAAATGTGTTTGTTGCTGACTTTCCGTGTTTAGGACACCACGTATCCAGAGTCAGGAGAGGCTCCCTGGTGCAACCTTTACCTGGTTAGTCTTCACGGAGGAGGTGTTGGGAGAGAGGCCTTCCACTGTTATTATCAGTATCATCTCACAGGTCATTCTGTCACTTAAAACACGCATGGAGCTATTTAAATTTGACAAGTCCTGAAATCTTGTAGGCGAAACAAAAGGATGATCTCTCAGCCTTAGGAACCGACGTTCTCGACAGAGGTAAAGCTGCTGTAGCTCCTCGACCAAAACATAAAGAGAAAATCCCTGCTTCATTTTCATTAGCTTTAGCTCTTTTCCTTTGTTTGCTGCTGGGATGGCGTGACAGCACCTACAAGATGCGGCAGGGGTGGAGATAAAATGAAGACTATATCATCCGAAATCAGAACCTCTGACTCTCAGTTTTAGCAGTCGAGCAAGGACCTACATGGACCAGGTAGTACGCGTCCTGGCAAGCATCCTTCCCCTGGATTTGGAGACACCCTCTGATTCAGAAGCAAGAAACAGAGGAACATTAATAACCCTTTGATGCATGAATTGTGAAAGCCTTGGGCAAGATTTCTTTCTGAAGTGCTTTTGTTCTTCTCAGGACATGAAAAAAATTTCTACTTTTTTCACCCCAAAAATATGTTTGTTTGTTTTTTCATAAAGTGACGGACATGTCCACTCCAAATGTGAACTTACTGTAAAAATGAATGACCTTGTGTTCGCTTGAAAACATACAAACACTTGTTTCTTTAAGCATGGAAAATATTTCTAAAATGTTTGAAAATTATAACACAGAATAGGTGCAACGTTTAGGCCTTTATAGTAACTCAAACTACAGCGAATCTGCACAAAGAACATACTTTAAATGTAACAAGTATATACTTACTTATAACCAAAACAGTCCCAAGAAACAGTGAAGCAATGCATGACTTGTGTTAAAAACTATACTGGGTAATGCATGATTTCCACTTCCCTGGACACCAGGTTAATTGTAATTTTCTATAAATAAGACATAAAATTTCATATTCCAAACAGATGATATCCTTTCCTAGATGTTACTGCTTATTATCATATTTGTTTTACCAGAGGAGCATAGAGGGACTGACAGGATATGCCAGCAGTGGTTAGCAGGGTGGCTGTTTGTTGGCCATCTTGAGTTCAGAAGAAATTTACGTCAGTTACTCTGACTGAACACTGAATGGATCTCAATGGAGAATGGCAGCAGAGAGCACTCTAGAGGCTAATATGCAGTTCCACCATAGAAAGCAATGCATTCAAGAGGAATTTATATTTTAGTAGCTGTCAACTGCAGTGACCGCCATGCACCAAAGGGAATCAGACCACACTCTGATGCTTCCTTCATCTGGTTACCTTACGAGCGATGCCGCGAAGTTTCCTGAAGAAATCTGGGGAGGCATGGTTGTCCCCCCCCTCAGCCTGAATGGGTTCGATCACAATCCCAGCTACAGGCCTCCCCTTCTGCCTCCACTTCACTATCAGGTCCTCCACCTGCAGAGCAACACAGACCCAACACAGCTGCTTCCTGTCTGAACATCAACACAAACATTTAACACACACACACGTACACAAAAACATGCACACACACATGTACAAAAACACATGCACACACACATGTACAAAAACACATGCACACACACATGTACACAAACACACGCACACACACACACACACACACACACACACACACACACACACACACACACACACACACACACACACTCCATGGAGAGAACATGGCGCTCTACGCACCATGAGGAGGCCTACCTATCCTGGAAAAATAGTCTTGCACTTTATAAAAATAAGCTTCGACAAACTAGAACTGCTTATTTCTCAGCACTAATTGAGGAGAATAAGAATAATCCTAAATTTCTTTTCAGTACAGTTGCTAAACTTACACAGAATCATAGCTCTGAGCCATCTATTCCCTTAGCCCTCAGCAGTAACGACTTCATGGGATTTTTTACAAGTAAAATTAATTCTATTAGAAACAAAATCTTTAGCATCCTCCCTAATGCGATTTCTTCTTCCTCAGTAAGTGAGGCAGCATTAGAGGTGACTGTAGAACCTCATCTGTGCTTGAACCGTTTTGATCCAGTTGAGCTTTCAGAGTTATCAAAAATATTAGCTTCATCTAAACCTTCAACTTGCATTTTGGATCCAATCCCAACCAAATTATTTAAAGAAGCATTTCCTTTGGTTACTGCCCCCATTCTAGATATAATCAATCTATCCTTAGTAAATGGATATGTACCACAGGATTTTAAGGTTGCTGTAATCAAACCTTCACTTAAGAAGCCTTCTCTGGATCCAGATGACCCAATGAATTATAGATCAATATCTAACCTTCCATTTTTATCCATAGTCCTGGAGAAAATAGTGGCCATCCAAGTATGTGAGCATTTAAACACTAATGATCTGTTTGAGGAATTTCAGTCTGGTTTTAAAGAGTATCACAGCACTGAAACTGCATAAGTGAGAGTTACAAATGATATTCTTATGGCCTTAGATAAGAATCTTGTGTCTGTTCTAGTCTTGTTAGATCTCAGTGCTGTCTTTGACACAGTTGATCACAATGTTCTTTTAGAAAAACTTGAACATGTAGTAGGGATCAAAGGAACAGCGCTAGGCTGGTTTAAATCCTACCTGTTGGACAGATTTCATTTAGCAAAAGTACATGACAAATCGTCTTCATACTCCAGAGTTACTTGTGGAGTACCACAGGGTTCAGTGCTTGGACCAATTCTTTTTACTATATATATGCTCCCAATCGGTAAAATCATTAGACAGCATGGGATAAACTTCCACTGTTATGCTGACGATACTCAGTTATATTTATCCATTAACCCTGATGAACCTAATTGGTTGGGTAGATTACAGGCTTGTCTTAGGACATAAAAAATTGGATGACTCTAAACTTTTTGCTTTTAAATCAAGACAAGAACGAAGTTTTCATCTTTGGACCAGAAATCCAGAAAAGGAAATTGCTTAGTCAATCGCCTGACCTGAATGGCATTACATTAATCTCCAAGAACAAAGTAAGGAACCTTAGTGTTATCTTTGACCAGGACATGTCTTTCAAATCCAGGGTTAAACAGGTTAGCAGGATTTCCTTTTTCCACCTTCAGAATATTGCTAAGATTAGAAGCATCCTTTCCAGGAGTGATGCTGAAAAACTAGTTCATGCATTTATTACATCAAGACTGGATTACTGTAATTCATTACTCTCAGGAAGTCCACAGAATGTAGTTAAAAGTCTTCAGCTTGTCCAACATGCTACAGCTAGAGTTCTGATGAGAATTAAAAAGAGAGATCATATCTCTCCTGTCTTAGCTTCCCTACATTGGCTACCTGTTAAATTCAGAATAGTTTTTAAGATCCTTCTTCTCACATATAAAGCTCTTAATAATCAAGCTCCATCATACATCAGTGATCTGATTGTTCCATACGTTCCTAACCGAGCACTTCACTCTCAGACTGCAGGTTTACTGGTGGTTCCCAGAATATCTAAAATTAGGATGGGAGGCAGATCTTTTAGTTATCAGGCTCCTCTCCTGTGGAACCAGCTCCCAGCTTTAGTCCGTGAGGCAGACACCTTGTCTTCTTTTAAGACTAGGCTTAAAACATGTTTATTCGATAGGGCCTGTGGTTAAAATCTGATGTTAGCCTAGATCTGGACAAGTGGGGGAGTAGAGGGAGGTGGAGTGTACAGTCGGTAAAGACGGCTCTCCCTTGCCCTGCCTCCAACATGCCTCCATCTAAAAGGCTAGATTATCCAGAGTTATCTCTGTAGTTATGCTGCTATAGGCTTAGACTGCTGGAGGATACACTGACCACTTTTCACACCCTACTGCTTTCTTCTACAATCTGCTCTTTAACTGTATTATTTCCTGCTATTTCAGCTGTTAACTTTATTTTCTCTCTAAGTGTTTTTCTCCCCAGAAGAAGCTACAACGATGTTCTGCTGAGCTGTGGTGGCCTCATGGAGGGGGCCATCGTCTAGCACACTGCTGCTAACCACTTAAACATTCTCCCTCTCCTGATAATTACTTTTTGCTTTCCTAGACGTTGGATGTGCTACTGCTAGTTTACCTGTTTAATTATAGATTCACTACGATAAAAACAACAAAGTTCATCTCTCACCAAATAGAATATTTACTAACAAATATCAATGTAACCATAGACACACTACTTTGTGTGTGTGTGTGTGTGTGTGTGTGTGTGTGTGTGTGTGTGTGTGTGTGTGTGTGTGTGTGTGTGTGTGTGTGTGTGTGTGTGTGTGTGTGTGTGTGTGTGTGTGTGTGTGTCTGCTCTGTCTTCTCCATCCCCAGTGAGTCGTGGAGGATGGCTGCTTATACTGAGCCAGGATTCTCTGGAGGTTTCTTCCTGTTAAAAGGGAGTTTTCCTCTCCACTGTCGCTTTATGCTTGCTTAGTATGAGGATTGCTGTAAAGTCACTGACACTAGTCAGTGACTTGATGCAATTTGCTGGGTTTCTTATATAGGAAACATTTTTTCTGATTGGCTTAATGAACTGACCTGAATTGGAATGTTTATTATGTGAAGTGCCTTGAGACGACTCTTGTCGTGATTTAGCGCTTCATAAATAAAATTGAATTGAATTGAATTGAATCGAATTGAACACACACACACACACACACGCACGTGTACACACAAAATCACACACACATGTACGCATGCACACACACACACACACGCGCACGCACGTGTACACACACACGCACACACACACACACTTACACACACACACACACACACACACACACACACACACACACACACACACACACACACACACACACACACATACACACACACATGCTCAGAGCCCACCTCCTCCAGACAGCGCGCCTCCTCCTGGGCGTTCTCTCGAGTAAACTCCTCCAGAGGGTACTGGAGTCTGGGAAACGGGGCAATCGGCCAATCAAATGATGGCACATCCAGCTTGTGGATTATTTTAGAGTGTGTTGTTGCCAAGCAACCTGGAAAAAACAAAGTATCCATGTACGCATGTCAGACATAAAGAATAAATGTTTCTAATCTGGTAATTCATTAATCCCTGAGCAGTGTTGAGAAAGTGACTCTGATAAAATAATAAGTTATAGTTACTAATTACTTTTTCAAAACAGTACCTGAGTTAGTTGCTGAGTTACAATATTATTAAAGTAACTAATTACCAGGAAAAGTAATTGCATTACTATATTTATAAAATATGCAAAAAACAGGATCTCCTCTTAAATGTGAGCCTCCTCCACCCCTTTAACTCCTGGTCAGATGATGACAGCATCAACACGGCTTGCTGCTGAATTACAGCAACACACAAGCAGCAGTTCTATCCTCAGTAACGGAAACGGCCTAACGAGGGTGAAAATCGTTTGTTTGATTACATGTTACTAATGTTATTGGTGTTATTTTAACACCGTTCTGATCACCGATCCCTGAGAAGAGAAGAGACTCATTTCTGGTCTGGATCCAGTCTGAACCAGTTCCCAATGACCATGTAAAAGGGTGACATTCCGGGTATCAGGCGTATGACAAGCAGGTCCTTGTTTCTTTGTGTCGCAGCTGAAAGCAATATTTACGTCATCACATCCTAAAAACTACTTTCATCTATTTGTTGCAACAAAAACTTGTACTGCTTGTGCTCCTGCCTGCTTGGAGGATGGATTTAATCCTGGAATTATTCTAATAATCCATCAGGAAATCATCTCGTTTTACTCCAGAGTGGTCTGAGTCTAGGCGTGTGTGACACAGAGAAAACAGATTTAGTTCACCTGTACTCAGCTCAATGTGGAGGAGAAGCATTAGAAAAGTTTTTTATTCATTCAGTTTCTCTGAAAAGCTGATGGGAGGTCAGTTTGACCCTCAGCTGCCTATGTGTTAATCGGGTACCAAGATAAGCACCCAGAACCCTGTGATAAGCCCCCTGAACCCTGTGTTAAGCACCCTGAACCCTGTGATAAGCCCCCTGAACCCTGTGATAAGCACCCTGAACCCTGTGTTAAGCACCCTGAACCCTGTGTTAAGCACCCTGAACCCTGTGATAAGCACCCTGAACCCTGTGATAAGCCCCCTGAACCCTGTGTTAAGCACCCTGAACCCTGTGTTAAGCACCCTGAACCCTGTGATAAGCCCCCTGAACCCTGTGTTAAGCTCCCTGAACCCTGTGTTAAGCACCCTGAACCCTGTGATAAGCCCCCTGAACCCTGTGTTAAGCTCCCTGAACCCTGTGTTAAGCACCCTGAACCCTGTGATAAGCCCCCTGAACCCTGTGATAAGCACCCTGAACCCTGTGATAAGCACCCTGAACCCTGTGATAAGCACCCTGAACCCTGTGATAAGCACCCTGAACCCTGTGTTAAGCACCCTGAACCCTGTGTTCCTGGTTCTGCACACGGATCAATGAACACTGTGTATAAAAGCACCAGAGGATGTTTGTGTATTATGACCAATCAGCAATTTAGTTTTAGTTAAAATTCAGCAGATCTACTGAATCCAGTCCCAGTCATGAGCTGCAGCTGCTTTAGAGATCCAGCACTAGCAGCAACTCTGATGTCATCACAGTAGTCATATTAGAGAAGACACAACATACCCATTGTCCTTCCATGGAAGCCTCCCATAAAAGACAAAATACTGAGATCTGGACAACCAGGGGCCTACGATGTAAAGAAAATCAAACAAGAGGTACGAGAGAGACAGAAAAGTTTAAACCAAACTAATATGTAACACACGGCAGAGGGCGACGGGGTGTGGAACTGAATGACAGACCTGGTTTATCATGCAGGTGCTCAGATCTTCCTCAGATGGTGAGTTGTGGCCTCGCTCCTTGTTCTAAGGCAAACACAAACACACTTCAGGGTAAGATCAAACATCAGGTCCAGAACAGGAAGTGATTGTAGTTAACAGCTGGTTTAACATCTGGGCCCTTCTACAGGCTCACTGACCCTGTACCAGATGAACATGGATTTGAAGGCATTCTCATTGGAGCAGGAGCCACAGGCCATCGTCTGGACACGTGTCATCCCACTGGGAGCCACCTGGCAGTGAGAATCAGAGTCATAGAAGGTGAGTCTGGGTCCCGACAGATCTGCACCACACAGTCCATCATAACAGTAAAATAACAATGTGTGTGTTTGTGTGTGTGTCTTTATAGGTTTAAGTGGACAAATTTGAACTTTAACCTGTACTGTGTGGACATTTTTACATTGTAGGGAAATTTCCTGGTCCACACAATGCCCTAAAACTTGGGTTTAGAGGTTTGGTGTGAATTAGCTTTAGTTTAGGTTAGTTTAGGTTATTAATAGAACCACATTGGCTAAAGTTAGGGTTATGGTTAGGCATAGCAGAGTCACTAAAATGAATGGAAGTCAATGTAGGTCAACACAAACATATAAATACAAGTATGTGTGTGTGTGTGTGTGTGTGTGTGTGTGTGTGTGTGTGTGTGTGTGTGTGTGTGTGTGTGTGTGTGTGTGTGTGTGTGTGTGTGTGTGTGTGAGAGAGAGAGTTACTAACTGAAATAAGACTTTCTGTGATTTTGTCAGGAAAATTCTCAGGTGGCAGGATTCCCAGAGCAGGTCGGTTCACAAATGTGCTCTGATGACAGAAGAGAAACACCAATCAAGTTCCCACATCATCATTGTCACTATCACAGTTATCATCATCATCATCATCATCACCATCATCATCATCATCACCGTCATCATCATCACCATCAGCATCATCATCATCACCATCATCATCATCACCGTCATCATCATCACCGTCATCATCATCACCATCAGCATCATCATCATCACCGTCACCATCATCCTCATCATCATCATCACCATCATAATCATCATCATCACCATCAGCATCATAATCATCACCATCAGCATTGTCATCATCATCATCATCACCATCAGCATCGTCATCATCACCATCAGCATCAGCATCATTCTCATCATTACCATCATCATCATCACCATCATAATCATCACCATCAGCATCATCATCATCTTCATCATCATTCTCATCATTACCATCATCATCACCATCAGCATCATCATTCTCATCATTACCATCATCATCATCACCATCAGCATATCATCATCATCATAATCATCATCATCATTCTCATCATCACCATCAGCATCATCATCATAATCATCACCATCAGCATCATCATCATTCTCATCATTACCATCATCATCACCATCAGCATCATCATCATAATCATCACCATCAGCATCATAATCATCACCATCAGCATCATCATCATAATCATCACCATCAGCATCATCATCATAATCATCACCATCAGCATCATCATCATTCTCATCATTGCCATCATAATCATCATCACCATCAGCATCATCATCAGCATCATCATCATCAACATCATCATCATTCTCATCATTACCATCATCATCACCATCAGCATCATCATCATAATCATCACCATCAGCATCATAATCATCACCATCAGCATCATCATCATAATCATCACCATCACCATCAGCATCATCATCATTCTCATCATTACCATCATCATCACCATCAGCATCATCATCATAATCATCAACATCAGCATCATCATCATAATCATCACCATCACCATCAGCATCATAATCATCACCATCAGCATCATCATCATAATCATCACCATCAGCATCATCATCATAATCATCACCATCAGCATCATCATCATTCTCATCATTGCCATCATAATCATCATCACCATCAGCATCATCATCAGCGTCATCATCATCAACATCATCATCATTACCATCATCATCATTATCATCATCATCATCTAAATCGGCAACATCATCATCATCGTCATCATCACCGCCATCATGATCAACATCATCATCACCATCATAATCATCCTCATCAGCGTCATCATCATCATTACCATCACCATCATCAGCATCATCATCAGTGTCATCATCATCACCATCAGCATCATCATCATTACCATCAGCATCATCATCATTACCATTAGCATCATCATCATTACCATCAGCATCATCATCATTACCATCAGCATCATCATTACCATCAGCATCATCATTACCATCAGCATCATCATCACCATCAGCATCATCATCAGCATCATCATCATCAACATCATCATCATTATCATCATCATCATCATCATCATCATCTAAATCGGCAACATCATCATCATCGTCATCATCACCGCCATCATGATCAACATCATCATCACCATCATAATCATCCTCATCAGCGTCATCATCATCATTACCATCACCATCATCAGCATCATCATCAGTGTCGTCATCATCACCATCAGCATCATCATCATTACCATCAGCATCATCATCATTACCATTAGCATCATCATCATTACCATCAGCATCATCATTACCATCAGCATCATCATTACCATCAGCATCATCATTACCATCAGCATCATCATCAGTGTCGTCATCATCACCATCAGCATCATCATCATTACCATCAGCATCATCATCATTACCATTAGCATCATCATCATTACCATCAGCATCATCATTACCATCAGCATCATCATTACCATCAGCATCATCATCAGTGTCGTCATCATCACCATCAGCATCATCATCATTACCATTAGCATCATCATCATTACCATCAGCATCATCATTACCATCAGCATCATCATTACCATCAGCATCATCATCATTACCATCAGCATCATCATTACCATCAGCATCATCATTACCATCAGCATCATCATCATTACCATCAACATCATCATCATCATTACCATCATCATCATCATCATTACCATCAGCATTATCATCATCACCATCAGCATTACCATCATCATTAAAATCATCATCCTCATCATTACCATCATCATCATCATCATCATCATCATCATCACCATCATTGTCTAAATCTGCAACATCATCATCATCACCATCATAATCATCATCATCACCATCATCATCGTCATCATCATCACCAACATCAACGTCATCATCACCATAATCATCATCATCATCGTCATTATCAGCATGACCATTATCATTGTAAGGTTATGAAGTTCATCATTTTCAGCTCCACACAGCTGCCCCCTGTGCACAGTAACACCCGTGTTGAAAATGCCAAGGTCGGGTGTTCCTCAGACTGTTTACATTCCAGGAGAAGAGTCCGAAGGAGAAGATGAACGCTTTCAATAATCAAAGTACTTAATTTGTGATTAAAGCTATTCGAAAAAGATGTTGATCAATAATAATCAAGTGAATGATCTGTGAAATAAATATGTCATGACTTGTGTTTAATGAAAACAGGACTATTGCACAGACAGACTGATCCTCATCTCCATAGAAACGCATGACACATTGTTCCAACCAATCAGAGCTTTCGGCTGCCGCAGGAGAATCTGGCTTGTTGACTTAAAGTATCCAATCCGCTTTACTAAAACTTATCAACAATTCAGAGATATAAAACAAGGCAACTCCATTTTAAAGTCAGTTCCATTTTGACTTCAGTTCTATTCACCGTCATCCTAAAGAAAATCACAGACTGGCCAGATGTGTTTTCTTCTTTAAACTAAGAACTGTGAAGTTGGAGATTTTCGTCGTTTAACAACCAGACGACATCCTTTCAAAATAAGAGCACCTGCTGACGCTGCCGATCGGTACCGGGGTTGACCCTTCAGACGGGCTTTGACGTGCTGCGACCGCTGCTCCGACAGCTCCAGTACACATCCGAGGTCTCCAGACCTGGCATTTCCTGATCTACCTGGGAGGCCCCCACTGGGTACGTACACGGCAAAATAGCGGCTCATGTCATCACTTTATAAGCCTCGTGATATCTAGTCATAACAAAGACTACCAGATTCAATGACGTCAGCCTAAGGAGTCTGAACCAACCATACACACACACACACACACACACGCACCAACACAACATCCAAATCCATTTTCATCCATCACAGAGTTAGTCCTGGTAGATTGTTTAGAATTTATAATTAAGAAATTAAAGATTCTCAAACGATCCCAACTCTCTCTCTTTTCTTGTCTCAAAGTCAATACAGAGTGTTTAATTAAACTCCCTGATGATAAAAACAGCCCATCTTCTGATTATAACAAGTGATCTACTTACAGTGTATTAAAATACAACTCTAGATAGTTACATCACTCTATTCCGTTACATCATCATCGTCCCAATCATCATCACCATCATCATCCTCATCTTCACCATCATCCTCATCATCAGCATGACCCTCATCAGCAACAGCATCAATTCCACCATCAACATATTCAGCAGCAGCATTGTCACCATCATGGTCTTCACCATCAATGTCTTTACCATCATCATCATCATCATCAGCATCATCATTATCACCAACATCATCATCATCACCGCCACCACCATCAATCTGGAGAAGGCCTATGACCCTGACCCCAGGTGTGAGGAGCACTCAGGGCTTATTGGGTGGACGCTCCATTAAACTGGCCAAAAGATTCTGTAATATCCATTTAATCTTTGAAAATTAGCAACAACAGTTTTGTTATAACAGGGTAGCTAGCAGAAACGATCATTTATGACACACTGAAGCTGACTGATGGTGTGTTTTATGGTGTTTCGGACTGAGCCTACCAGATTGTTAGGATTAGCCATCAGCTTGAGGAGAGCAGGATGGTTGTAGCCTGAAAGAAAACACAAGGAGAGGGGTTTTACCAACATGCTCTTTAGTACTTATTTTTCATTTAAACAGTAATATACTGTATATGAACTTGTTTGGAGGGCTGTAGCTGATTTAGAAGCAGATGTTTTCAAGTATGCAAGGCATTATGGGACGATGACGCAAAGTGGTTGTGGACATTAGATTTGGAGCTCACATTTTTCTTAGCTGTTGTTACAGAGAAGGGTTACAATGCCACACTGTGCCACTTTTGGTTGTAATTTCCAGTTGAAAGGCAACGAAGGAACCGATATAAGTATCCACAGCTTTTCTCACCAGAAGAAACAGAAAGAAAATGGGAAGATGCATGCGAATGAACACAACCCCCAAAAGACGCACGGCTGTGCTTTCGCCATTTTAGCCTTGATGCATTCGAGTCATTTGGTAGGCTACAGCTGCTGAAAGACCTCACTGGTACTTCTGGGTAAAAGCGAAGACTAAAGGCAGATGCTGTTCTGATGATCTTTCCCAACAAGGAGCCTACGCACCCACCAGTAGTTAGTGAACACCGCGCCAAGAGAAGCTAGACGCTTTCTTGGACAATTGTAAACAACCTGCTTCCACTGTAGTTACCGTGGTTATGGATGATGACCCATCAGATACTTTTTCTAATAAGGATGAGAAAGGCAATGGATCAGTGAAATTTGGTATGATATCTGTAAGTGTTCAGACCTGTTTGAGCAAGACAGATTCATCAACTGAGACTGAGATAAACAAATGACCCGCACTTGTATAGTGCCTCTCAGAGTAAGGACTCCAAAGCGCTTTACACTACAGTGTATCATTCATCCTCCTCCTCCTATGATCGCCAGACTCTTTTGTCCTTCCGTTCGTTCACGATCGCCCAAGATGCACCGAGGACGTACCATCCTGTTTGTTTACCTGAGCGGCGTACTGGCTCGGAACCAATTGACGATCCAGAGCTGCGCACCTCTAGCAATGTTTGTCCGGTCCCGGGAAAACGTCGGAGGAAAAGAGGTAAACGAGCAGGAATCCAGGTGAGAATAAGACTTCTCTTAAAGCGTGGTTTATCTAGTAAACATCAGCGTGATCTTCTTGCTTCTTGTCCTTTGTTTGGTGACCTGAGCGCCACTTCCGCATTTCCGCCAGGCCGCGTTGCGACGCGTTTCATCCGTCCAAGTTTTTTAAGGTCGGTTTATCCTCATTCCTCAGTGGTTTCTCCTCCTGTTCCCTCCATAAGTGGTTTTTATAAACACCGTGGATCTAACCCTGCTAATTTACGTCCACTAACTCCAGCTGTTTCTGTAGTTTCTGATTCCTCCACCTCACTCAGCATGGCTCTGTTAAATACCCGCTCTGTTAACAATAAGTCCTTCCTGCTCAATGATCTAATTCTGTCTAAAAACCTGGATTTTCTGTTTCTGACTGAAGTTTGGCAGCAAACGTCTGATTATTCTGGTCTGACTGAACTCTGCCCGAGTGGTTATTCTTTTCTTAGCCATCCTCGGGGTTCTGGTCGTGGTGGAGGCCTAGCTGTTGTTTTCAGAGACCATCTTCCATATAGCTCTACAACCTCTGGTCGCTTTGCTTCCTTTGAACTGCAGCTGATTAAAGTCGGGCGTAAGGACCCGTTCTACTGTGCTGTGGTCTATCGTCCACCTGGTCCAAACAGTTCTTTCCTTCAGGAGTTTAGTGACTTTCTATCCTCCACTGTGAAGCTGTCCAGACTGGTGATTGTTGGTGACTTTAACATCCACATTGATGATCCCTCCGATCACTTTGCCATGTATATCTCCAGCCTTATGGACTCCTTCGGCTTTACCCAGCATGTTTCTGGCCCCACACACACCAGGGGGCACACTCTAGACCTTGTTTTTACCCTGGGTCTAAATGCTGACAGTGTTTGTCCTGAGGACGTTTATATTTCAGATCACCATTGCATTTTCTTTAATTTGTCAGTTTCTGCGTCCCCACCTCCTGCTCGCCGTATGGTTAGTTCTCGTTTTCTTAATGAGAGCACAGCTAGCAATTTTTCTGCTGCTTTTGATCCACCCTGTTCTTCTGATAACGACCCAGATTCCTTAACTTCTCAGTTTAACGAGCACTGCCTCTCCATTCTGGACAACATCTGTCCTGTCAGTACCAGATCAGTTCCTGCAGTGAACCCTACTCCCTGGTTTAATGACAGCCTTCGCAGCCTGAAGAGCCAATGCAGAAAAATTGAGCGTTTGTGGAAGAAAACCCATCTCCATGTCCATCTGCTGCACCTAAAGGACCTTCTGACATCCTTTAACTCTGCAGTCAGAGACGCCGGGGTTTCCTATTTTTCCAACCTGGTGTCCCAGAGCAAAGGGAACCCCAAAGTGCTGTTTAACACCATCAGCAGCATCGTCTCTCCTGCCTCTCCTACAGCCTCCTAGCCACTTTGTTAGACTGTGAGAACTTTCTGTCTTTCTTTGTGGACAAAGTCAATAACGTTAGATCTAGCATCTCTCCTTCAGCCTTATCACTGCCTCTCCCGACTCCTAGATTAATTATAATAATGATTATGATGACAGTAAAAGATGTGTTCAGCATATCAGGTCAAGTTCACCTCATCCAGCTAACACAGAGTCCAGATAAACATAACTTCACACATGTTTTGACGCATGACCAAAGCTTTCTGCCCGAGAGAGTGGGAGTGTCCTGGAGCTTGGTAAAACTATCCATCCCCAGCTTCAGAAAGAGTTCTTGAACCAACACCAAGGAGGGAAAGGGTACGGCCGACCTGAAACCTCCACCTGCTGTTCTAGTCACGCCGACTAGAATAACCCACGAATAAACGAACTGTAACCAGCTAACGGGGACTCTCCCAGAGTCATTGATTTCTGAAGATAAGTTAAGACGAGAACGTCCATCTGCCAAACGCTTGACAAACCGTGTACCCGGGACAACTCTGGACCAGACGATCGGACACTTGCGTCTTTGTTACCAGACTGAGTGTCATCTTGGATGAGCACATCTTCCTGATCTCCAGATCCACAAGAGGGTCCTGTTTGGGTGAGGTAGCACACGAGAATGTGTTTGATGTGGTTTTCTCTCTAAATAATTCAGTTAGCCTCAAACATCATTTTCATCCAGAACGCTTCCAACTCTCTGGGAAAGAAACCTTCTCATAACTTCATCCACGCATCCAAACTCGTATTTTCCATTTAGCTTCCACTCAGGCACAGGTTTGCTTTTAAAACAAGTTTTAATATCAAAGCTGTTGAAAATTGTCATTTAAATTGCCATCCATGAATTGTCATTTTATAATTGTCGTTTCAAATCTTTAAGTTTAAAATTGTTAGTAATAAATTTCTTCCTTTTTAAACTTACCTCATTATTGAAACGAAACACAGAAAAGGAATAAGGTTTCTGGTTATTTGCAAGCAAAGATCCTAACTTCTGATTCAGAATAACTTTTGCTATTAAATTTAATTATCTAAATTAAACATTCATCTTTGGATTTAAAATTAGATCAAACAGGTTGATGTATGAACTTAGAGTCATATATAAGTATCCGGGATATTTATATATGATCTAAGCCTCATAAATTAATCTGATTGGTCATTCTTCGGAATCTCCACTGAATAGCAACAGAGGTGATTTCAGTATGCAGATTAACTCTACATAAATAGCTTTGCTCCTGTTTCTTTGCCTGAGTTAACCAAACTAATTAACTCTATGAAGACCTCTGCATGCCCCCTCGACATCTTACCCTCATCTTTGTTTAAAAGTGCTTTTCAGTCCATCGGTCCCAGCGTGCTCTCTATAATTAATGCTTCTCTGGTTTCTGGTCAGGTTCCTGCTTACTTTAAGAATGCTGTAATCCACCCGCTTCTTAAAAAACCGAGTCTCGACCCCTCTCTCCATAGCAGCTTCAGACCCATCTCCAAGATCTTGGAAAAGGTTGTGCCTAAACAACTCACAGCTGCTCTTGATGAACATAACATCTATGATAGCTTCCAGTCAGGTTTTCGTAGAGCTCATTCTACTGAAACAGCTCTTCTTAGGGTCTCTAATGACCTTCTGACTCACAGTGATGCAGGGGACTGTTCTGTTCTGGTCCTGCTGGACCTGACTGCAGCCTTTGACACTGTTGACCATCACCTGCTACTGGAGAGGCTCAGCAACTGGGTAGGCCTATCAGGATCTGCTCTGGAGTGGTTCTCCTCTTATCTCTCTGAGCGCTCCTTTTCTGTGGCCGTCTCCAAGTTTAGGTCCTCCACCATCTCTCTTACCCATGGTGTCCCACAAGGTTCTATGCTGGGGCCTCTGCTCTTCCTCCTCTATCTGCTGCCTCTTCAGCACATCCTGAGCTCCTTCAAAGGAATCTCCTACCATCTTTATGCAGATGACATCTAACTGTACATCTCCTTTATGCCCCATGAGATGACTAAGCTGCAGCTGTTACACACCTGCTTAGACTCTATCAAAACCTGGATGGCTGGGAACTTTCTTCAGCTGAATGAAGATAAGACTGAGGTCCTCATCTGTGACCCAGACAAGCTGGTTCCCAAAGTCAGAGACTCTCTTGGTCAGCTTGCTTCTCACGCCAAACCTTCTGTCAGGAATCTTGGCATGACCTTTGACCCAGCTCTCACCCTGGATTCTTCCATCTCAGGAACATTGCTAAGCTGAGTCCCATTCTGTCCCGCTCTGAACTTGAGACAGTTCTCCACACCTTCATCTCCTCACGCTTAGACTACTGTAACTCTCTTTTCATGTGTCTGAGCAGATCCTCCCTGAACCGTCTACAGGTGGTTCAGAACGCCTGTGCTTGGCTTCTGACCAAGTCCTCCAAACACACCCACATCACCCCACTTCTCCTCCAGCTTCACTGGCTGCCAGTCAACTTCAGGGTTCATTTCAAGATCCTGGTTCTGGTCTATAGGGCCTTACATGGACAAGCACCATCTTACATTGGTGATCTTCTCAGTCCCTACACCCCCAGCAGGTCCCTGAGGTCCAGTGATCAAAGCCTACTGGTTGTGCAGCACCAGGCTAAAGCTCAAAGGTGACAGATCATTTGCTGCTGTGGCCCCCAGACTCTGGAACTCTCTCCCCCTGAGCCTGAGATCAGTGGACTCAGTGGTCTTCTTTAAAAAGCAGCTGAAGACTCACTTGTTCAAGCTGGCTTTTGTATGACCTTCTTCACCACTCTCTCTTTATTCTGCTCTCCCCACCTATTCCACCTTCCTCAGGATCCACTGATTTCCCTCTTTCGTGTTCACTCTCTCTCTTTCTTAACATTTTTTAATCACAATTACCTATTTTTGCTCATTTTAAATATATTTTTAAACATTTTCTAAATGTTTTTTTTATATTTTTACATTTTTTGTTTTTGTGAAGCGCCTCGAGATTTTTATCTTGAGAGGCGCTATAGAAATGATACTTTCTTCTTCTTCTTCAACCCCCTTTGTCTTAGAATTGAAATTAGAATGGTACATTTGTCCAATCCGACCCCCCTTCAACCTACATTGATCAGCAACACGGAGATGGGTTTCTTGGAGATAAACATTATCAGCTTTCAGATTATTAAGATGTACAAGAACCTTTTTTCGTTTCACAGGATGGTTTAACGATTTGACATTGCAGCTAACAAATTTTCCTGAGCAGCCCATACCCTGTCCTATAGTGTTAACATTAGCCATTTTTAATTATAGAAAGAGTGAGGCAGTTCAAAATCACTTTTATAACAGGATCTTGACTTCACACCAGCAGCTTATGATATAACCCATTAATAGAGGCCTAGCAGGTACCCCAATAATCCCACCCCAGTCATCAACAAGAACACGACAACCAAAACCCCCACCTTGTAATAAATCACACATAAATGTGGATAACGGGAAACCACTAAGTGAACAGCAATATGGCCCCAGCCCACTCTCCTTAATATGGAATGTGCATTCATATTACAGAACTCGAACTACAATGAGCAACAGTGTATTTCAGTCAGTATTGTTTTATACGTATGAAAATAAATTTTGAACCCACCTCCTCATCAACTGGGTGTCCACAGAACAGAGAAAGAAAACAGGAGGTAAGAGGGTGATATCTCTGATAATAAAAACGTGATGAAAAGTATGATTATTGTCCTCCCGTGGGTTCGTCCGCCACAATGGTGCTCCTCATGTAGGCCATCGCCCTCGCTGGATTCTGAAACTCTCTGGTGTCCCCATTTGAACGAGATGCGGAGACGTGCAAGGAATAGTATTCCATAACGGACATCCTGATTGCCCCGCAGCAGATTCCTGATGTCATTGAATGCAGCACGGGCCTTAGCAACCCTTGCGGTGTAGTCTGGAAAAATTGCAACCGGCTGCCCTCTGTAACGCAGCGGGCCTCGTTCCCGAGCACGTCGTAGCACATCCAAGCAATCTTGGTAATAATGTAACTTTGCAATGACGACCCGGGGTTTGCCGTTTGGCTTCTTTGGTGCAAGACCTCTGTGTGAGCGGTCAATCAGGATCTCTTTCTCCAACTGCAGAACTTCTTTCAACATCTTGGAAACTGAAACCGTGGTGCTCGAGCCTGCTTCCTCTGCAATTCCCACAATACGAATATTGCACCGCCGCAGCCTCCCTTCGATATCTTCATTCTTCTCCTTAAGTTCTGTAACTTCCTGCTTCAGCTCAGCGACATCTGTTTGCAAAATGGTGACTTCATCAGAGCATGTTGTTAGCCCTTCCTCCACACTGACAACCGTGGCTTTAACAGAATCCACATCAGAGCGAACAGTCGATCTGAGTTCCAGATAGAACACTTTTCAGTTCAGACCTAGTAATTAAAGCAATGTCCACTCTCAGTGAGGTGAGGACTTCCGCTTTCAGGGATTACGCATCCATCTTTCCCTCCAGGGCCGGAGCGGGCATCTGGTCCGGCCGAGCAGGCGAAGGCTGCACCGACGAGCTAGCTCCCTCGCTAGCCACTGGGCCTGTGTACTTGTATTTCCGGAGCTTACTCGCCATTTACTGAACGCCCACAGTCCAAACTTAGAATATTACTGTCTATAGAGGTTACAAATTTGTACACCCGCCGGATATGCCTCACGAGCAAAATGAAACAGAGTTTTAGGAGAGTTTAGGCAGGAGCTCCGTACTATGCGTCTTATTCCATTGCTGGCTCACTAGCGCCCCCCCCCCCCCCCCCCCCCCCCCCCCGAAAAAGTCTTAAATTTAATTTTGAGATTCCTGCATGTACCCTGAATATGGTAAACTTCTGCCTGATATTGGCCGACCAATATATCGGTCCACCCCTATCCCGCATGCCTCCTTCTAAGAGGCTAGGCTATTCAGAGTTATCGCTGTAGTTATGCTGTTATGGACTTAGACTGCTGGAGGCAGCGCCGGCGCTCCGCACACGCACACCACGCATAGCGCGTAGGGTACCACGCCGGGGGAGGGGCACCAAACGCAAGCTTATGAGAAAAATAATATATATATGATACAGACAGATTTCAGTTAGAAGATGTGCAAAGCAAGTTAACAGCATGTTTACAGAGAGAAAACAATACAAAAAGGAAAGGAGATGGACCGTGTCCACTTTTCACTCTGTTCGGGACGTCCGGACTGGTTCTTGTATTGATGAAAATGTCTGGCTTTTCATCCAGGAGCAGGGATCGAATTATGGGGGAGCTGAATATCCTACACATCCAGGGGAGCTGGAAAAAAGTTTTCTACCTATATTACATCATTTATGGACTCTTTTGAGCAGAGAGCACAGAGCGGCACAGCGCGTTATTGCGCAGCGCTCCAGGCTGCTGCGTCCAGCGCACGGTCCATTCTCAAAGTGGCGCAACCAAAAAACTATAATTAACCCACGATCGTTCATGTCCGCACATGTTCTCTACTTTCTGTCTTATTTGTGTCTGTAGCGCTCTGCCGCTGCGGAGCTCATCACCTGTGCTGCGGTGATTTCACCTCACTGATGCAGCATCGAAACGCGCTCTCCGCTTTGCAGTCAGGAGATCCCTTTGATATGCTCAGAAGTAACTGATGAGGTGAAAAAGTAAGAATCCAGGCAGCAGTTTTTCTGGAGAGTTTAGAGGAGATGCATGAAGATGAGAGACAGGACAGGACAAGAAAATAGTTCAATAAAAACAAAACAAAAGAAAGTGTTGAAAAGTAAAATGTAGGTAGATTTATCTCCACTACACGTTTTTACCTGTATAAAACAATAAGTTATACACATGTAATATTTATACATCTGATACAATTCAGATCACCTTCAAAACTCAGGCCTAGTCCACATGTAGCCGGGTTTTTTAAAAAACGAAAATCCGCCCCTCCAAAAACTTGCATCCACACCACCGCGTTTTAAAAACAAACTCTGTCCACACGTACCTGGATAAATACGTTGTTAAGGACATGCCAGACCTGTAGGCGGCAGTACTTCCCCCGTTCTTAACCTCGTCCTTCGTCTGTGGTCTTCCGCAAGGAGCAGTAATTCCGCTTGCAAACACAAACAAGCAGAAAGCGCTTGGACAATTGATGGATCGGGTAGTGACAGAGCGCAGCTCTGAGGGCTTCCATGATGCCGGCTAGTGTAAACACAGGTCGCACACGTGATGTCAGCATTGCTTTGTCGCGGAAAGTGACGTTGCGGACCTTAAAACTCCGGTTTTGTCCGTCCACATGCAGACACCCAAAACGAAGAAAACGCAGATCTTCACTTTGGCCGGAGTTTTTAAAAAGATCCGTTTTCGTGTGAAAAAACTCGTTTTCGTGTGGATGACAGGCCAAAACGTAGAAAATATCTACGTTTTGGCAGATCCCCGGCTATGTGTGGACAGGGCCTCAGTCACACACCCAGGGCCGTTTCAAGGCAAAATGCCCCCCCCCCCCCACACACACACACACACACACCCCACCACCACCCCAAAACTGGGCTCCCCAGAGGCCTCTGTGTAATTCTCTCCAGGAGTGTTAGTTATACAGTGTTTATAAAATCCCCTCAGACATTACTGACATGTTCTAATATTATCAAATGAAAAACTAAATTATCAGACATGTTGTCTCATCTGCTTCTTTTCTAAACTTGCTAAAAGTAACAAACCATGTGAAAGCCACTATTTGTGGATTCTCTGAAAGTTTCCATGGAGTTTGTGACAACTTATGTTTTCATTGATCCTATCGTCTAATCTCACAGCTGAAACAAGCATCCTTAATAATCTGTGCACAGGAAGCTTACCGATGCTGTAGTAAAACAAAAGGTATAATAATTTATTATTAATACAATCTTGTTGCAGCACTAAAGCAGAAAAATGAGATTTTGCAGTAAATATGCTAAATATTTACATATGAATTGTTTTAGAGCCCTTTTATTGGCAGAATCTGATATTAATTTAGTTCTTACAAAAAAAATGGGTCCCAACGTGGTTTGTGTGGCGTTGCCATAGTGTGACGTCATAGGCACAGATCCCCTGTCCTCTTGTTTGGAAATGGAAATATGGTCACCCTACATTAAACAAACTGTCCACCCGGGCTTTTGCGCTGCACAGAGACGCTTCGCTGCCTACGACTGAACGTCAGTTGAGAGTCAGTCTCATGCAGACTGACCAATGAAGAGAGACCTCAAGTTAAGACCCTCTCCTCATTGGCCAGTCCACATGAGGTGGGTCAAAGGTTACCCTGAGCGGGTTATGTGATGTCAGGTATTCAAGTATTGAGTATATTTACTGCATATTACAGTAAAATATTCTGTATGTGACCATATTATGGTGATCCTTGAGTCGTGATGATGGGGCCATTGAAAATTGTTGCCCAGGGTACAACAAAGTGTTAATTTGGCCCTGCCTACTGGGCATTCATTAGTAGCTGAGTGAGAGAGGCTGAGAGGGAGAGAAACTCAGAGAAGCTTTAGAGCTTTTTTACTGCTGGAGAAAAAACGTAGCAAATCATCATCTTCCTAAATGCAATTATTCTCTTCTGAATCAGCACTTCTTTAAAGAAGAAATAGTTAAATGCAACAAAGGGAAAAATCCTTTTATTCAGCCTGTTCATGTGACTTGGATCAACAAATAAGTCTGAACAGTGTTAAAGGTTGTTCATCTAAAAATAGACCTTGAAGAGTTTGAAGATTTTTTTTGTTTTAATAAGTTCATCTCAAAACATCTTTCTCAAGTAAAATAAAGTTTCCTCTGTGAGGTCAGATAGGCCCATCTGTGCTGTTTTGTAACAGAAATAAACAAATGAATCATATTTGTCCACCCAAATACTTGATAAATATCACAAAAACAGGAAGGACAAAAACACCATCAAGGTAAAGTAAGAATTTTTTTAAAAATAAGCGGCTGTTTGTGATTAATCACGAGTTAACTATGTACATGATTTATACCATTATTAAATAGCCTATGTGGCCTATAGGCTATGTAACTGAGATTTAATATGAAAAATTAGACAAACCTATTTTCAAATTAGGTATTTGCTCTATGTTAATATATATATTTCATAAACATTTACGGGCCAAGAGGAACATCAGCTGCTGATGGTATAATTTGAAGAAAAAAGTCCATTATGATAACCTCCTCCCTTCATATTCAGAATTCTCTAGTTGTGTATAAAATGTGTACATTGTGTCTCTCTAGTATTAATAAAGGTTAAATAGTTTTGAATTTAGTCATGTCATATGCCAGTGATTGTGTTGCTTTTTCTGTGTGTGTGTGTGTGTGGGGGGGGGGGGGGGCACCACGAAGACTTTGTGCTTAGGGCACCAAAATAGCTAGCAACGGCCCTGGCTGGAGGACATACTGACCACTTTTCACACTCCGCTACTTTTTTGTGCCTGCTACTACGCTCTAATTGCGTTATTTCATTTTCCTTCAGCTGTTAACTTTATTTTCTCTCGGTTTTTCTCCCCAGAGGAAGCTACAACGGTGTTCTGCTGAGCTGTGGTAGCCTCCTGGAGGGAGCCAACGGCTGGCACACTGAACATTCTGCTCCCATGGTGTCCATGTAAAATAAAAAAACTTTAAATAACAGGCATAATAGACTGAACTAAATGCACTGATGAGTAGGATCGGTGGAGCGTTCCCTTTGTGAAGTGCCTTGAGACGACTTGTGAGTGGTGGTGTATAAATAAACTTAACTGAATCAAATGCAACTGAGCTTCTTTAAACTGCACATTTACAATCAACAAGCTGAATAACGTTCCAGATTCTTGATTTCTGAAATTTGAAAGAAAATAAACATCTTCATTAAAATGACTCAATATGCTGCTGTGAAAAACACAGACAGAGAGACAGGAAGCAGAGCTGGAGGAGGCTGCACTTTTATGCAAATGTTGTTTTTCATGCAAGTCATTTGAATTCTGGAAGGCAAATGTCCTGCTAAGAAAAGAACGAAGAACATCCATCCCAAAAAGAACAGCCTAGTTCTCAACACCATGTTTCTTATGAATTTATGTTTGTTTAAATTGAAATGGCTCGCTGGTTCCATAAAACAAAAGTGGGGTTGAGAATAACATACTCATTTTTATAACTAAAAGCGTTGATGGAGGCAGAGGGTTGGGTTTGTTATCAGAGACAGTGACACGCCTTACCAGACACATAAAATCTACATGTTGGCTGTGAGAAGTAGGATGGGAGGTAGGTCACTGGAAAACTAACACTCAAACAGAGACTTCTGTTTTTATGACATTTTCTAAGAAAAGCTGTTTTTCATATCTTGAAGCTGAGAGCTACAGCTCTTAATCACCCCAGTCGGAGAATCAGGCCCTCTGCCAAGCTGAATACATTCAGTTACTCCAGGTAACAACAACAAGCCTTCTGTCACAGACACCCAGAAGCTCTGGAGCTGGAACCAAAGACCAAAAACGAGAGTGGATCAGGCAGGAAGGTCCCTGCATTCCTTGGCAGGTTTATTACACAAGAGATATCATAATTATCTGTAGCCAATTACGAGAAATTACAAAAGAAGATCAATGATGGTTTATTGAGATTAACAATAATTGGGAAAAAAGCAGTAATTTGCATGAATGTTCTGCCAAGATTTTTACTCTTGTTCCAATCCTACCAACTCAGCTCCCACAAATAATTTTTAAAAATTGATGGAATGTTATTAAAATGTGTTTGGGAAGGTCTGTCTTCTTCTTCCGGCTCTTGGGAGAGTATCAACGCTTTTTTTCCTCCTCTCCTCCCTATCTTATCCCCAAGGCTCTTTGTCTGTCTTTGGGTGTACGGCGCTTCTGCATTTTTTCTGGAAACTGGAAATTATTAAAAATGGATCTGGTCAGTTGGTCTCTCAACGCGATTGACAAAATTTTCTCAACGATGAGAATGGGAGAAGGGGCTCCCGGATGCCCCTCTGGGATAGAGCCAGCTGGGCATATCATGGACTCCTGGAAACAGTGGAACCTGATCTGCGTCTCTCAACTGTCTGTAGAGGATTCTGAAGACGTCTGGATATTCGTGGTGTTGGTGTCAGGTTTCCTGCTTTTTGGCCTGGGAGGTTACCTGGCTTACCGGAAAATTAACGAGCTGTCGGGGAATATTGGCTCTTTCCCGGAGCTCAGGGATGGATTACACCGCGTTGTGAACGCATAAACTCATATAATTGTCGAGATGAGTCGTAAGCTTGGAACTTTGGCTGAGATTCAGATTCTGGCACAAAAGATGGATGCGATCAAGGAGCGAGTGGACAAATCAGCATGGATTGGGATAGATTAATTTACGCCATTATTGGATTTTGAGAGGTTGGAGACCAACAGAACTTTAAAACAGAGAGGAAATTATCTCTGTCTGGCCCCAAAACAATTTCTTATCTGAATCTGGTGCCCTTGAGCCTGTGAGGCTGAAACGAACCCCCCGAGAAGAAATGTAGAATGCTGCTGTCGCCATGGCAACTCTGTCTCCCTATCCCAGCCTGGGCGGGACTGCGACCGGTGAAGGTCGTGGAACCATTTCCAGGAGTCACTGTGCTTTCTAAACCCAACTACCTCCTTCCCCTGTCCAAACGGAGGTGACGAGCGCTGCTTATCGCGGCTGCATGCACTGATGTTTGGAGAGTCCTCGACCCTACCTCTCCACCTAGTGGACACTTGTGTTGTGTGATGTCTGAAGTCTGTTGCATATCTGTCTGAGGTGTTTTTTGCATAGCAAAGCTGCCCTCCCTGTGGAGGGTAACTCTGAAGTGCCTTTTTTTCCTCCATACAAACCCTCGTATACAAACCCTCTGATCACTATTAAGGTAGCGCGACTCAGGGTTGCAAATGACCACAGTCACCAATTCTTGTCATGTGTCTATGTATGTATGTTTGTCTGATCTTGTGTGATTGTGTGTACTGAAACTCTAATTTCCCTCTGGAATTAATAAAGTATCTTTGAAGAGGTCAAGGATAAGATATACATTTGAATGAAAAGTAAAAATGAGTCACTTTCAAGTGCCCTTGTTGATTTCAAACTGTACCAAAAGGTCTGATGTGTGCTTGAGAGGTTGTGGTCAGGTAGGAGGCTACATATTCTGGGATGGTCCTAAACTTAAACAATACTTGGGAACTAAACAAAAAGATTTGTTAATGCAAAGGTGGATTTGGATCTGCAAAGATTTTTACTGGGCATTGCTCCACAGACTGTTCCAGGGAGAGTGATTGGAATTGAATGATTGCAGAGTTTTGGCTTGAACCACAACCTCCTAGAACAAGGCAATACATACATGTTCCAACCCAATGTTGGAAACATCTAGCCTGGCAAGCCAGACTAAATAAATGTATTATTTAGTCTGGCAACGCTCCATTGACGGCTCTTGGTTGTGGGGCGGGTTCTACCGTTGTCTTTCAAATGATCTCAGCACGCTACTGGACAATGAATGTGACATCCTCTTGTTTCACTCTGTTGCATCATCCCACCCACCAGGCATATAGAGTGCCCTGATTGGCCCACAAAGTGGATAAAGCTCTGTGATTTGTTCACTAAGCAGATAGAGCACTATGACTGGCCCACCATTATGGACCAATCACAGCTCTTTATGTGTTTGAAACCCCTCTAGAGAGCTGTGATTGGCCAGCCAGAATGCTGTTGGGGCTGCAGAGGTTCCAGTGGAGCGTTCCTAGACCAAATTTTGCAAAGCAAGAATTTGTTCTAGTTCACTAGGCTAGGAAACATCTTAAACAGGAAAGAAACAAGTCACAGACTGGGAACAGCCACTTACCAATAGGAATGGAGGAGATCTGGGTGTAGAGGTCCAGCATGCGGTTGCCGTCTACATCCACCAAGTAGTTTCCTCTGCTGTCGTCATAGTTACAGAAGAAATTAACAGCACCAACGTTCTGTAAGGAAACATGACCTGGATTGACAATAATCTTACTGCAGTCCAAACAGCAGAGAAAAAACTATCATAAACTAAACACATCACCGACCACATAACGCTGGAAATGAGACTCACCAGTAGAGGAACTAGTTTACCATACCATACCATACCATTTTATTTATAAAGCGCATTCAACATGGCATTACAACCAGACAAGGCGCTGTACATTAAAAGATTACAGTTAATTAACACGTTCAGAATGACATTTAAAGCATAGTTTATAAGAAAAAATGAAAACAAGAAAATACTCGAACTAACAGTCGTAAAACACTAAAAACACAAAGGAATGTGAAACAACAGATAAAAACATATGAAAGAACCACAGTAATACAGATGTTAATTATTGTGCATTCTATTGTAGAAAGAATGCAGATGTCGAAAGTGGTCCATGACTATGTATTATATGCAAGGTTGAAGTAGTGAGTTTTCATGCGAGATTTAAAAATGCTAATTGTTGGTGCTTGCCTCACTAGTAGTGGTAATGCATTCCACAGCTTGGGAGCACAGACAGAGAAAGCCCTTTCTCCACGGCTTTTCAGACGTGCGTTTGGAAGAGCTAGGAGGAGCTTATCCTCAGACCTGAGAGCACGAGGCGGATTGTAGTAATGGACGAGTTGACACAGATATGGAGGAGCTTGACTGTTCAGGGATTTATAAGTGAGCAGCATGATTTTGAAATTGATCCTGAGATGAACGGGCAACCAGTGGAGAGATTTTAGAATTGGTGTAATGTGCTGTCTTCTGTCAACTCCAGTCAGGAACCTAGCTGCTGAATTCTGGACTAGCTGAAGTCTAGATTGAGCTGCTTTACTGATGCCGTATAAGCAGGAGTTGGAGTAATCCAGCCGTGAAGTGATGAAAGTGTGGACTACTGATTTGAGAAGACGGACACTCAGGATGTGCTTAAGTTTAGAGATACGCCTGAGGTGGTAAAAACATGATTTAACTGTGTTATTGACCTGAGCATCCATCTTCAGAGCCTGGTCTATTTTAACTCCAAGGTTGGAAATTACAGTGGAGACATTAGGTGAGAGATAGTTAATGATGTTTTTTGAACGTTTTCTCAAGGCATCCATTTTTGTATGTTGTTTGTTTATTTTTACTTTCTTCAATAACGGTCTTTGCTTACAGCTGCTTTCTGTCACTAATCTGTTTAAGAAGACCCCATGAAAACAAGATGGTGCATCTCATGAAGTTATTTCTCTACAAAAGGACTGTTTTACCTTTCTTGCTGACAGTTTTGACCACTCCTGCGGTCCTCTTCAGAGCTAGCCACTAACAAATGGAGAAGGAAATGATACTGTCATTAGCGGCTAGATCTGATGAAAACCGCAGGAGTGGTTGAAACTGTCAGCAAGAAAGGTAAAACAACCCTTTCCTGTGTTAAAAGAAGTCAACTGATGCAATCAGAAGAGATACAGAGAATGAATACACAAAGGATGATTAAAGATGACTTCCTGTAAACACTGATTAATCAACCAGTCCTAATTTTAATGAATGTTTGACACATAAACTGGTTCTGTGACAAAGATACAAATAGTGAATCAGAAGGTTTTATTGCCATGTGTGTGCCAAGTCACAACATTAGGAAATTGCTGCGGTATTTGGTGCAGTAGGTAAGAAAGAAAATAAATTAAGAGATAAGCAAATATAGGAAGTAATAAAACACTGAGGATAAAATTATTAATGTAAAAAGTGGCAAGAATTAGAGAAGCAGCTATCTACCCCGTGTAGGTACTAATCTGAGTGTTTTTCAAGCACGGCCTTGGGTCACATTACTGGGACCAATCGACTTGAGTGGGCTGCCCTAGGATTTTCGTTCAAAAGTCCAACTGCAGAGGGGAAGAAACTGTTTTTGTGGCGAGAGGTTCTGGTCCGAATGGATCTGAGCCTTATGCCAGATGGGAGCTAGTCGAAGAGACTGTGTCCAGGGTGACACAAGTCAGCTATTATCCGACCTGCACGCCTCAATGTCCTGGAGGTGTACAGATCCAGTATGGAGGGGAGTTTGCAGCCAATGACCTTCTCTGCAGAGCGCACGACACGCTGCAGCCTCTTCTTGTCCCTGGTGGTAGCTCCAGCGTACCACACGGTGATGGAGGAGGTGAGGATGGACTCGATGACTGCGGTGTAGAACTGCCTCATCGACTGTACAGATAGGTAGAATTTCTTCAGCTGCCTCAGGAAGTACATCCTCTGCTGGGCCTTTTATGGTGGAGGTGATGGTGGGCTCCCATTGGAGGGCCTGGGTGATGGTGATGCCCAGGAAGCGACATAAGTCCACCATCATGATGGGAGTGTCAGACAGGATTAAGGGGAGGTGGGTGGGGTGGGTTGCCTAAAGTCCACAACAACCTCCGCTGTCTTCTGGGTGTTTAGCACCAGGTTGTTGTGGCTGCACCAGGACACCAGCCGTTCAGCTTCCATTCTGTAAGCAGACTCATCCCCATCAGAGATGAGTCCGATGATGGTGGTGTCGTCAGCAAACTTAATTAGTTTGACAGACTCATGCTTGGAGGTACAGCTGTTGGTGTATAAAGAGAAGAGCAGAGGGGAAAGAACACAGCCCTGTGGTGAGCCGGTGCTGATGGCCCGTAGATCCAAGACATTCTTCCCCAGCCTGAGTTGTTGTTTCCTGTCTGTCAGGAAGTCAGTGATCCACCTGCAGATGGGGTCAGGCACATTCATCTGGGACATTTTGTCTTGGAGGAGGTCTGGCAGGATTGTGTTGAATGCAGAGCTGAAGTCCACGAACAATATCCTGGCGTAGGTACCTGGGGAGTCCAGATGCTGCAGGATGAATTGTAGAGCCATGTTGATTGAGTCATCTACAGACCTATTTGCTCTGTAGGCAAACTGCAGGGGGTTCAGGAGGGGGACTGTGAGGGTCTTGAGGTGGGGAGAACTAGGTGCTCAAATGACTTCATGACCACAGATGTCAGAGCCACAGGTCTGTATTAGCCTGGCAAGCCAGACTAAATAAATGTATTATTTAGTCTGGCAACACTCCATTGACGGCTCTCGGTTGTGGGGCGGGTTCTACCGTTGTCTTTCAAATGATCTCCGCATTCCACTTGACAATGAATGTGACATCCTCTTGTTTCACTCTGTTGCATCATCCCACCCACCAGGCATATAGAGTGCCCTGATTGGCCCACAAAGCGGATAAAGCTCTGTGATTTGTTCACTAAGCAGATAGAGCACTATGATTGGCCCACCATTATGGACCAATCACAGCTCTTTATGTGTTTGAAACCCCTCTAAAGAGCTGTGATTGGCCAGCCAGAATGCTGTTGGGGCTGCAGAGGTTCCAGTGGAGCGTTGTTAGACCAAACTTTGCAAAGCAAGAATTTGGTCTAGTTCACTAGGCTAGGTCTGTAGTCATTCAATCCAGTGATTCTTGGTTTCTTGGGTACAGGGACTATGGTGGAGATCTTGAAGCAGGCAGGCACATGAGATTCCTCATGTGAGGAGTTGAAGATGCTCGTAAGCACTGGGGCCAGTTCTTCAGCACAGTGCTTTAGAGTTGCAGGAGCCACACCATCAGGGTGGGGAGTGAGGGGGAGGGTGATGAAGGTAAATTCCACAGTGATGGTAATGCTCTCTAGTGGGGAGTGGCTGACCATTGTCTCTATTGTTGGGGCTGGACGAGGAGTGGGGCCTGCCTGATGGCTCATCAAACTGACAATAGAAATTGTTTAGGTTGTTTGCCAACAGCAGATTATCGGTGGAGGTGGGGATTCTGGGTTTGTAGTTGTTGATGTTCCTGAAACTTTTCCACACAGAGGTTGGGTCGTTTTCAGAGATTTGCTGCTGCATTTTGTCATGATGCTGGTGT